>NW_013651797.1:10379-12336 GCF_000499385.1 Eimeria necatrix | reverse complement strand
TATGGGACTCAGGCCGAAGGCTAACACTGCGATATAGCAGTAAACTTTTAGCAGTTAAGCTACGCTCAATTTACAAGTACGAGAATGAATGTCCCAGTGGTATATGATCAGTTCTTTGAAGTATTTAACTTTTCCTGAGTTGCGTTGCCGATATATTTGTTGTATGGCAGTCTGCAGACGCGCCACCATAGCTGCATTTGGAGAAGCTTGCGAAAGTCTGCAAAAGTACGAGGAAGAAACAGCTATGTTCGTTGAAACCGAGAGCCATCTGTGACGGCTGTGAGTTGCTTTCGAGAGAAATACGACAACGAAGTAGATAAGGTGAAGACCGACATAGGATCCAGAAGCTTTTACTATAGAACGGTTCCCCAACGATGCAATAGCTCAAATGATGTGCTGTGCGCCTCCGATTTACGTATGTGCTTTATAGCATGAGCACGCAAATGCACTGTTAGAAGTGCCTGCCGATTCGGTTGTGCTCCTCAGTACGCCGAAACTGCTCGCGCTAATGCTAACTTTGTGGTTCTACTTGGAAAATGTTTACTTGTGTATTGTTTCTGTTGTTTTTCCTCGATGCAGAGCGGGGTATCCAGCTTCTTTGTATGCACCGCCCCCCGTCCGTGAGGCTTTGAGCCAGCCTTTGCCATCACTGTCTAAGTGAGTACGTTTTTGGTTGCCGGTTGAGCGCAGCCTTGGCCATAACACACCAGCTTTGTGATAATCACCTGAAAATCTGCACACGAGAGTTCTAGCTGTGCATCATGCAAAACAGGAGCAAGTGGATGGGCTTCTGTTCATTAGTTTTGCATTCTGGGCAGCACTTTTGTGGCTCGAATTATTCCTACTTTCACATATGAGTACAATCGGCCACATGACGAAAACCGTGGTCTGACATGTTTACGTTCACAATCCACACAATTAGCATTTCTTTGCTCTCAACGCAATAACGTTTCAATATTTTTTTATTGGCACCAAGAGGATGGCGGATACAGCTTGTCCACTCAACTCAAGTTGTTTCACCCAAAGTTCAATGGAGTTTGCGTGTAAATACTGCTATTAGCACTTACGACTGTCCTAAGAAACAGGGTGTGTGATGCTCCTGAGTTGTCCCAACTACGCTGTGGATCCAAACTCTCGATAAGCAGCATCACCAAGCAGAACCAACCTTCAGAGCACTAAGAACTTTTGTTCTGTAAGTAGCTGTTATTCATACGAATAAAGTCAGCTTTGCAGTTAATGTGTGAGTAGAAGTTACTCATACGAAAAAAGTTAGCTCTACAGAAGAAGCTCAAATTGTTTCACACATGGTTCCAGGGGTTTGAACTTGGGCAGAGACATTGGTGCTGCCCATGGAAATACACACTCGTCGAAGAGCAAATTCTTCTTCCTAATTGGACCATCGAAAAAACAATCCGCTCGATGAGTTGTTTTGTTCGTTTTGGCGCTTTAAATGAGTAGGGATAGTGTAACACCGACAAGCTACAATTCTTTGAAATAAAATCGAGCCCAGCTCCGGTCACTCCACCCGTGTTTTGATGCGTCAGAATACGCGACTAGCTTCAAGGGGTAGCAAGCCGACACTTTTTAATGTTAAAACGACAAATATTAACAAACAAAAACGAGAAAAACACTCCCTTATCTGCGACACAGGGATGAAGCCTGGGGTTAGTTGTGTAGACAGCGTCTTATTCAGCTGGAGCACTACGCTGAAAACAAAATTTGAGCAATTGAAGGGAGTAGTTTATACTCGTTTTTTTGCCATCAACAGAGTTTTCTGGGGGCTTTCGCCTGGATTTGTGCTCGGCATTGGCCTACCGAGTGGCGCAATGTTGCTTTCGGGGTTTTGACACGGAAAACGTTCGGTAGCCGGTTTCAGCGGCAAAATCCTCCAAAACTCCAATTTTCTTTTTGAAGGCACACTTTTAGCTCAGCTTGAGGGACATTTCAGTACTAGCTC
>NW_013651797.1:8841-10279 GCF_000499385.1 Eimeria necatrix | reverse complement strand
TGCGCGTTTTCCCGCACGCTGTATATTGCTCGCCCCAATCCCTGACCTTCCAGTTGAATACCCTAAACTAATCATGCTGCAAGGCCAGGTTTCTGTAGCCATGACCTCTCTATTCATATTTCATGTATAGAATAGTAAACATTACCACCGTGGGAGGCTCTGCAAGCACAACGTTGTAGAGCTGCACAGTAAGAGTTTCAACCATTCCTCCCAGTTCCGACTGCTTCGAACCCATTTTCGCATCGTAATCCACCAGCAAAGAGACAGCTCAAATGGTCATTGACAGATATTACAAAACATGGACGCATCACAGCTTTGCGAACTATCAAGCACATTCCACCAACCCACAAAAGGCGCTTGCGCCCGCAAGCTCCGCTTTGCCGAACCGTGCCAGCCTTCTCGCGTACTGAAGTGGCCATTCCAAGTAAGCTATATCACCGAACATTTCAGGAGTCTGTCACCGAAGACTTCGGAGGAGGAGCTAGGACGATGGGCCCTCCTCTTGACCCTTCTTCTATAGTCTAGAACCTACTGCATTGCAAGGTTTCCCTCACACAACTCGCCGCTGCTGAAAACCTCACCGCGCACCTCTGTTGATGCTTGAAAGCCCGACTGTCGGCAGCATGAGGGTCAAAGCCAGCGTCGTTCTCGCGAAGATATGAGCTGTCGGTTGTGTGGCAGCTGCAGACGGCCAGGCACTCAAGCGCTGACGCTTAGCAGCGTCTAAAAACTCGTGTATCAGATAGCTGGGTATTTTCTCACCCCTGCAGTGGCTTTGGAGGCCACTCGGAGCACATGACTTGCCCAGTTCTGCGGGCGCACATGCACGTGTATACAGCATTGTACAAAGCTACGCAGTCCCTTGAAACTTTCTAGCACGAAAATTTTCAAGGGGTGCCTGTAGCCTTCTAGGGTAAGGACTGACAGACGAGCAATGATGCGGACACCCACGCAGCATTCTACAATATGTAGGGATTTTTTATTTCCGTATTTCGCTCGAATATATACTGCGGGCAGGCCAGGGAAAGCCATCGTCGCTCTCAGACTTTTTTGCACCGGTTCTTTTAGAGATGACTAGTTTCCGGAGGAAGCGTAATTTATTTTGAGCTGTGCCAGGCGCTATTGGCCTACTTCAGCACGGGTTGAAGCGGGAAGGCACCGTTATGCCAGCGCAGGCTTGGCAAACTGTTTCACACACGAATCACTCGCAGTCACTCGAATGAGCAAAATTGGATGGCACAGTTTTAGCAATAACTTTATTTTTTCCGTTGTTCAACAATTTTCGGAAGTGCAACAGCCCCAACCGCGCTGCTAGCAGTCATCCTGGACGAGGCAGTCATTGGCGCCAATTTACAGTATCCACCTATATATCGGTCAATATGGAAACTAGCCTCCCATCTCACCGGTTATTTTGTGGCACAGCTCATTTTGAGAGGCA
>NW_013651797.1:3701-8741 GCF_000499385.1 Eimeria necatrix | reverse complement strand
TAGCCTCCCATCTCACCGGTTATTTTGTGGCACAGCTCATTTTGAGAGGCTACCCGTACAAAGTGACACACGTACGGTGATCGGCTGTCACCCTCTTTTACACGTGACGCGTTCGTCCGCCTATTTCCTTCAACAAAATTCTTTACTTTTTTCCCTAGCTTTCGGTATTGAGCACTTTATTTCCGTCACATGTGATAGAAGTCCGTTTCGGCCCGACATTTTGCTGTCAGAACTAAGAGCCCTGTCGCGTATATGCCAGGTGCAAATGAAAAAGAAACGTGAGGTCATGGGCCCGGAAGCTTATTTGAGTTAATTTACAGTATGTGAGAATCGATACGGCGCAAGCATTGCCGAAAGTAAGTCGGTCACCGAAGCTCATCGCGAAACACAATAAGAAGACAACAATAATGATGATGTTGTATTATGAAGAACACATAATGAAATAAGTGGAGAGGCGACTTTGCTAAACAAAAGGCAAAAGTTTGGAAAAAAATCAGAGCTTTGCTTATCTTTGCTTGCCAATTTTACTCAAGTTGCTCGGCCAGAAGCTATACAACACGGAACCATTGCACGGCCCTTATTCGGCCAGTTAGAAGCAACATCCAGAAAACTCAGTGCTCAATGAATTTTTATTCTAATTCCGAATGCCGACCTGTATACGTGTTGCTATATGGACAGCATTTTCTTATATCTTAGCAGAAGGTGATATATCCGGCATTGGACTGCTCTACCCGGTTGCTGGAAGAATCCTCTTCGGGGAGTTGCAAAAAGGGATTCGGCAGTCGGAAGCAGTGCTAATCTGTAAGCAACACCTCCGATGCGCCCTATTAACGTACAGTGGTCTTTCTTTATGGTATTTCTAGCAAGCCCCAAAAGCAAGAACATGTGTTTACGACGGGCAAGTGCTTGCCTCTGGGCCACCTTTTGCTCACTACAGAATGTTTCATAATGTGTTGAATTGGAATGTGGCTTTTCATTCTATCGGCACTTGTGAAGTAAAAACTTTTTTGCTCGCAACGTTGTTAAGACGCATTCTTATAATCAAGATTTCCCGAGAAAATTTGATCTTGCCGCGTCGTCGCGGTGTCGCCGCGTTCAAAAAGCTGCAAACCAAGTTTATGAGACTAGTCGGTACCCCCAGAAATACTGCTACGGTTATTGAGACTGTTGAGCAGCATCGTCAGCCCAGTTATACAGCAACGAAAAATGACTGGAAAACTCCAGGAAAGCCCTAATCACTCGGATTCATGAAATTGAGAATGGCACGTCACGTTGGCAACGCATATTGAGCTTGCTTTGGTGTGGCTTTAAGCTATTACATTGCCAGGCGTTGAAAGTGCACCAGGATGTCAATTCGAGGGCGGCGCGAGCATGTAGGGTTTGAGTTAAGTTGAACTCGTTGCCGAAACTGCTTGCCTTTGCATTCTGGAAGGTTATGTATATCGCAACAGCACCGTAACAATTACATAAAACTTTCAGGGCGACCACTGGTGAGCGAAAGTTCAAGCTTATGTACAAATTTCCCTAAATTGTGGAAAAAGCTGAATTCTGGTGGCCCTAATTTGCCATGGGAAATTTGACAGAGGCCAGCATTTAGACCCTGCGTGTAATTGGTACTAAGCTGTCGTTATCACATCACTGCAACGGGACAGTTGGCCTTTTTGGATCTCGTTAGCCCTCACCATTCACCTAAAGGCTGCTGCCCTTTCGTAAGCTGCCTCGGTTTATACCGAGCCTCAGACTGTATGCTTTAAGGTACACTAATAGAAAAGAAAATCATTTTGCTGCTCTATCAGCCTTCAACTTTCGCGGCTTAGTGACCGCACTACTATCACACAAATGCAGTTGCTACGCAGGTGGTTTCATATTTCAAGACAGTTATTCACGAAGATGAGCTAAGATTCGTGCTGTTTCCGTACTACTTAACGCAGCAGTAGCCACATTTGTTACGAACGTGCAGCCTCCGCTGCTACTTGTATGGGAAGATGGAAAGAAGCCGACATCGCGGAGTGTGAGCTGGAGGAAACGGGCATTAGAAAAATTTAGTTGGTTTAAATAAACAAGAATCAAAGATCGAAAGTCAAAAAAAGAGCGTGGATGTTTCAATCATCAGGTACTCCGAGAAACGCTACATAGAGGACTCGGGGACCCTGTTTGACTTTGAGCTTGAATGACAGGAAAAACTGGTAGTGCACCGAATACTTTGCAGGGCTACGGCAAACCACATTATCTGAATATCTATCCCAAAAAAACCGTGCTGAAACGTTTCTAGAACCCAAGCACCACAAAAGCCAAAACCCAGCACCCCAGCAATAGATCATGAAACGGGACATCCTTACTCTAGACCCTAGACCCTAAAGCCCTAAACCCTAAATCGTAAACCCTAAACCCTAAAACCCTAAACTCCAAACCCTAATCCCTTAATCCTAGACCCTAAACTCTAAACGTGAACTAATTCATTTGGCATGTTTGTTTATACCTTGACCTTGTCAAGACGTTTGCTTATTTCTTGACTCTGTTGCAGTGCTCTAATTACTTTTCTCCCAGTAGTGAGTGCAATATTGTAAATGCGTAGCTTTCAGCACTAATCGTTGAGCCATGAAGTTTCAATTGAGTGAAGTGTAGTGGCTTCCCGTCGCCCAATAGTGAATTCAATTTATAAATGCGTAGTTCCCAGAATTATGCTTTGAGGTGTGAAGTTTCAAATGAGTGGAGGATAGTGGCTTTCAGGGGTAACCCTCGGAAAATGTTGCGGTTCTACTTGCTATTACACAACCCAAAATTCATTAATTTTTCAATGTGGTCTTCCTGCTTCGTTTTTATTTTCAGAGCCGCTGCTTCGCGTACGTGTCATGAATCTAATATTACGTTTCGGCAGCATCAAGAGCATCTGCTCGCTTTGTCTTAGGCCCAAGACAGGCCTTCCATACATACTTGTGCTAGGCTGCCCTCAGTTGCCTTCACTTCCGCATCTCGGTCAGCTGTCCTCTTTGGCATCTCAGTTGGTATCCCTGTTCAACAGATCTACGGCAGCAGCTTCTACTACTCCTGCCAGCTCCCGTACAAGCGCCAATGAGTTTTCATGGAATGGTGCTGCAGGCTGCGATGCTGCTCGTGAGTCTGTTACTGCCAACGCTGCTACTTTGATGCCTTCTTCAGCCGCTGATCGCGAGCAGTGGGGACTCCTTTATCACTTGAACAGCGCCTCAAGTGCAGCGGTTGGAGCGCTGCCTGCTCCTGCTGCTTCACCCTGTGCTACTGTGTTGCGTGCGTTTCAGCAAAGGCATTACAGTTACGGCTACGTGCAACTGTCTTCCGGTGGCAGCCAGGGCTTTGTAGGTTCTAGAATTTTCCGGATTCCGTGGCCACTTGACCACTGCTTGCTTTGAGTGGAAGCTTCGGCCTAGTGAAAGAGTCCTTCCTCATTAGTGAGGCCAACGAGGGGGGGGACGACAACTGCGAAAAGCTCTACAAAAGAACCACAGTACTTCTCATTGCAGACAAATGGCGTGCATGGTGCCTGTTAACACCTGTTGCACGCATGATTAACACTAAGCAGAGGAGCTCATGCGCGGCAAACGCACCTGTGGTGCTTTCAAAGTTTGGACCTACCTAGGTATTTCCACTCTTCGTAACAAGCCCACAGCCTCTTGCTCTTGTATTATCTCTACGCAAAGAGGCTACGGGCTGTTCGCAACATGATAGAATACCCAGCTGGAACCGATCTTGGAATCATATCATGAAGAAGTATAATGGCATCCTACCTGGAAAGTAGTATTGGGACGCGCTGGCCGCGGTTCAAGAGGTTACGTGGGTGCCCTCAAACCCAAAGAAACTAACATAATACTTTGGACAGGAAAACCGTCTTTCAGTCGTTTCTTGGCCATGCAGTCTCATGAACCCCTGGTCATACGGACGTAGTGGGAAGACGTACGGCGTATAAAACTATTTACCAGATTCCAGCAAGCCTTGTGTCCGTCCCAATGTGTCGTTTTAATGTTGGAATCGTACAAGCGAAGTCAATGCTCTCTCACTGTTTAACGCGTATTTCCCGGTGTTCTCATCAAACAGAGCCTAGGAACTGTTGTTTTATTATCGCCTAGATAACATGCATTAATCGCTTCTTCATCTGTTACATCTTGCTCGCATTGCTATCATGCTTTTTTCAAGAATACTCGACCGTTGGAGTGATGCTGAGCAAGCGGCTCCATGAATAAAAAGGGGCCCTTTGCCTGCTTTCGCCCGTGTCGGAACGCAAAACACCATTTGCCTCTGGAGCGTGGCGTAGTTCACACCTGGTGTTCTGCTCCCTAAGTGAATGATTGTATTTGGTTTAATCCTTGCATGTAACGCTACCTATGAGACCTCTCGACGCGTGGTGAGCCATCAGGCAAAAAATACGAGTGAGCGCTGAACCAAAAACCTTTTTACAAAAAAAATTGAGCAATGCTGCGTTTTGCACAGGAGGTTCATGTAGCAGTCCGACTTGGCTGCGTCTTCTAAAACTACGCAGAACTACATTTTCGGAATCGAGCCAAGGCACACGATTAAAAATAACCGGAGCTTAGCAGGTATCAGAGAAAATTGCTGAATTCTGTTTTCCGTTGCTGACTCTCCAACATCCAAAGTCTAGACTAGTCCTGGCCTTTCAGCAAAGAACGAATGGTTTGGCCTTCCTCAGACCGGCGTCCTTTCTATTTATTGCTTTTTCCTCAGTGTCTCGCTGGTGTTTTACTCTCACTAAAGCAGGATATAGGTTGAAGATAAATCGCAAATAAGAAATCCTGGTGTTAAACTCCATGGAGGAATAGGCTACCTCTGCTAAAATGCTGTGTTATTTAAACGTGTAAGCCAGCCAGCCGGAGCGGCAAGGGCCATAATGGAACTGCCTGAGACTTCGATCAGCATGCACCTATTTCAACACACGTTGCCCAGCTAAATGAGTTGGTAGCCACTAAAAGGGTAGGAGAGGTTTCCCAACTAAGCAGATTCGCTAAGGCGGCAGCGCCCTACTGACAAAGCACTACACAGAAATCCCAA
>NW_013651797.1:0-3601 GCF_000499385.1 Eimeria necatrix | reverse complement strand
CGGCAGCGCCCTACTGACAAAGCACTACACAGAAATCCCATACAGCTGAGAAGAAAAGGGCAAGCAACGAGGCAAAAGTAGCAATATCACAGGGGAAAAGTTATTCTGCCATGGAAACTAAACAAAAATAATCAAACGTCCAGCAGCTGAACAACAACTGGAGTGATGTTCAGGATGCTGTTATCTCGTCTTTGCTGGCCTTTCAGGAAACCCACGAAAGCATATGAAACTACGGAGAGCTTCGCGAACCAAAGTTGACGAATACACCAGACCAGGGGGCACGACGGGATGAGCGAGCAGGAAGGACAAACAAACTCACTCACGTCAGCAACGTAGATGCAGTCGTGCTAACACGAAAATGAAAAATAGAAGCGACGAAGTGGGTCAACGAACAACAGCAAGAAATAGCCGAAGAAACGCACATTTTGACAACTTCAAACGCAGCGAATTACGCATGCCGCAAAAGCAGCCAGCACGTGACAAATCAACAAGCGAGGCATCAAAATGACAAGGTGCCGTCGCCCGAAAGATGAAGCAGCTTCAGGAGCCACACAACACCAAGAAACGCAATGCGGCCGACAAGGAGACGCAATAAATTTCGCCGCGCCATGCCATCCAAACGTGGGGAACACATACTGAGAAGACAGTATGGCACGTTTGGGAGGCGGATCATCAACGCACGTCCTTGATTTGCAAAATACCACAAATCAAATAGGAGACCTCAAAAATGCCCACAAAAAGCCACGTGCAGCACAGAGACGCATGTGACTGTGGCGATCGACTGCATATGGATGTGAGTTTTGTTTCTAAATGTGCAGTAAACCAAGAGCCCCAGGGGCTACACCAGAGAAGTGTGTTGGGGACACTTAACTGCAGTTAAGCGACATATGCCCTCAGCGAGGTATAATCAGCTGCGCAAAACGACGCACCACTAATAAAATATCAGCCGGATTCCCCGTGCCACGCACACCCAGGGCTTGTCTTTAAGGCTGAGCCAGCTCCCACAAGCTGCGCTGAAGCGGCAACAGCACCCTAGAAAACCACTGACCGGTGCCTAACACCAAGAGGTATGCCAAAAAGACAGCTTAAAACCTCCCGCGTGAATCGATGGCAATGATGTTGCCATTCACACACTGGGGAGCCACTCAAGTACTACCCTACACAATAGGCCAACAAAATAGCTACTTACCATCTGTATATATAAATACACCAGGGCCGCTACCTACTAAATTATGCAGCAGCAAAACATTGTAGCATGGACTGGGAAGCACAGACACGATGCAACAATACTAAGGTACGGCAGCAGCACATGCACTTGGGCCCACTCATCTGTGGACCCGCGTCTTTCAGCGAGAACTGCAGCTTATATTCTGCAAAGACACACAACGCGTAGCCCATCGCTCTCCATGGCTGTTTAGATTGTAAATTCAGTGGAAAACGAGCAGCATTGCTTACAGTGCTCTGTCTAATGAAGGCACAAAAGCAATTGTTGAGAAATATTCGGGAAGCAACATTGTGTTCTCTGGTCCCCGGCTGCATCGAGTACTGATAGCCACTCAAAGCTGTAGACTGCAGCGTAAACAGAGAATCTGCTGTGCTTGCGAATACGCCAGAAAATAATTGGAAAGTACTTCTATTCGCAACAGCGGATCCAAATGAGTGCCAGGTCAGGTGTGCTCTCAGTGTATTGCATGTTTATCTGGGTCAAATCGAGGGAGCGAAGCTGCCTTAAGTAGCAACACAGACCCAAAGGCCCTCCATCCACTGCCTGTGCCAACGTGTACTAAAATGCCCGAAGTTGAAGTGAACCAGCGCGTAGATACGCTCGCCAGATAAATCAATATCAATAAAGGTTTTAATGGGACTACAGGACCCACAGACGGCTCATGTCAAGTCTCAGTCCGCGAAATATGCTTGTACATGAACACAATGGGAAGCACGTGTAGGCCCAAGAAAAGCCTCGGCGCATTGGACAGCGGAACGGTATGATCTGCAAAACGAGGCAGCACTCATGCGCAGCAAAAGTAGACACAAGGCAGGCGAGAACAAGGCAGGCGAGACTACAAACAAAATAGTGTTTGCATTAGATACAAGGCAGACTAAAATGCGAACGAAATAGTGTTTGCACGGGGCACACAGGACTGACTCCCTAAATCATTCCAAATGAATGAACGCATCTGCTCTTCCTGTAAGGCTAGCAATGTAAGGTAGCGCCTACCATCGAGGCGTCATCAGGCGCAACATGTTTGCGTAACATGCCAGACGAACGCACTCGCTAGACTTACAAAAAGAACACTCACCAAACTGCCTGTGGTCCAAAACACAAAAGAACGTCGGCAGGAAAGTGAATTTTGTCACTCCAAAAGCTTGCCGAGCCTCCCGGCAAGACCCTCATGCAGCGTTATACGGAACCGCTAATGGTGTAGTGTCTGGTATTCGCACAACCTTAAACAAGCCATACACATCATACAAGCAATCGCTATTGAGTAAAAGTGTGATTGGTATTCTAGAAAAGAGTGGATTGGGACGGGAGGGACGGACGTCTGCCGCCGGCTTACTAACTGGCCGAACAAGCGAAGCACCTACATGCCAGTTTAGCAACTCATGAGGAAGGAGCACGCAGTGCCACAAGATGTACGAGAAAGGATATGGCATCACTGGTCTTAAAAATTGGAAAGAAAACTGAGTTAGCGAATAGGGGTTCGACAAACCAGTATGCAAAAACAAGCTCACCAAAGATAGGAGAATAGACGTGGCAGCGGAGGAGCAGTCAACGCCCCACGAAAAGCTATACGTGGACAGAAAACTTACGACGTACATCCTAGAGGCCTCGCAGCCATGAGGCACGTAGGCTCCACGCGTGAGCTGTAGCCAAGACCAAAGACTGGCGAATTCCATCACTTTGCAATGCTACTGGCTTGCGTAAAAATAACGCGGGACGCACTTTCTTTTGCCACAGCAAAATAACACTCAAGTTCTTCCTCTGAATACGAACTTAACATAGGCCGATGAAGCCTGCTTACATGAGAGCAGTTACTGAGGAACGTGCTGTAACAGCACACAGCATGAACGCACAAGCTGTTGCGAAGACGCATTAAGGAGCCTTTGACAGAATAACTATGTCCAGGCCTCGGCTCTAAACAGTTTACGATTTAGTCGCCGCAGCTCATTCGTATGCAGTCTGCCAACAAGCTCACATTCTGGCACGTAAATTGTCAATGCAGAGGAGGCTGCACCTAATAAACAAACCAAGGTGCAGCTGTCTTGTGCACATGCGTAACAGTACAGATCATTTAACGCTAAACATGAAGTATTAGAAACACTCTGAAACAAAAACTGAGCGTATGCGGGGAAACTCCACTTCCTATGAAGTGCCAAAATCTCTAGGTGCGCTCATTAGATGGATCTCAAGGCACAGACGTTAAATAGGTCTTAGTCTTAGCCTACAGCAAGCAAGCGCACTCCCTAATACCCAGCAAGGCTTCGACACAGCAGATGAAAATAAAAACAAATTAAAGACGTCTACTGGATAAGTACTGCTAAACCTAATGGCACTGATATCATGCTGAACTATGACAAGTGCAGTTCAACTGGCTCGCGG
>NW_013651796.1:3552-14055 GCF_000499385.1 Eimeria necatrix | reverse complement strand
CTGCTGCTGCTGCTGCTGCTGCTGCTGCTGCTGCTGCTGCTGCTGCTGCTGCTGCTGCTGCTGCTGCTGCTGCTGCTGCTGCTCAGAGGCCCGCGACTTGCTGGGCGTCTTGCTGAGTCGAATTGACGTTTCCTTTCAGCAGCTTCCAGACTCCCGTAAGAGCTGCAGCACTTGGCTAGCTGCTAGCTAGCTGATAGTACTTTGGGCACTGTTAGCCTGTGGTTGGGGCGCTGGGCTCACAGGAGCAGCAGTAACAACAGCAGCAGCAGCAACAGCAGCAGCAGCAGCAGCAGCAGCAGCAGCAGCAGCAGCAGCAGCAACACGAGCAGCAAGTTGTGGTGCGTGCTGTTCAGTTGTTGCCGACGTTAGTTCTGCTGCTGGGGGCCTGCCGCCGCGCAGTGCAGCAGCAGCAGCAGCAAAAGACAACTTGATTGCAGCAGCAGCAAAACTGCATCCCCAAGCTCTTGCCGAAGCAACGGTTGCCTTGGCAGGTGCTGCTGTTGCTGCTGCTGCTGCTCTCCTTGCTGCTGTGGTTGCTGCTGCTGCTGCTGCTGCTGTTCTCCTAGCTGCTGTGCTTTGCAGCAGAAGCTGCTGCTGCTGCTGTCTCAGTCGCTGTGGCTATTTGCTGCGCTGCTTCTCCTTTTCTCCTGTTGCTGCTGCTGCCAGATTTGCTGGTGCTGCTGCTGCAGCAGCTGCAAAGTTTGCTGCAGGGCTTTTGGGCGCTGTGCTGCTGCTGCTGCTGCTGCTGCTGCTGCCGCAGGGCATATGAGTGCAGAAGAACTGCTGAGGCTTTCTGAATTGCTGCAGCCAGCTGTGGGGTCGCTGCAGCAGCAGCAGCAGCTCTCGCTGCTGCTGCTGTACAACGAAAGATGTGTTGCTGCTAGGCCCTTGCTGCGGTCTTTAGAAGAAGTAAACCCTAAACCCTAATTTCTAAACCCTAGAAGAAGCAAATTCTAGCTGCTGGTGCTTCGTGGCTGCTTGCTGCTGCTAGCGGCTCTTGCTGCTGCAGCCCGCTGCTGCTGCTGCTGGCTTCTCGCCGCTGCTGCTGTTGCTGCTGGTGTAGTGCTGCTACTGCTGCTGCTGCTGCTGGTGTAGTGTTGCTGCTGCTGCTGCTGTTCTGCTGCAGCGTCTTCTGCGGAAAGGGGCTTCGTTGGGGGGCCGGTTGCTGCCGCTTCTTGCTGTTGCCTGCTGCAGCAGCAACAGCAGCAGCAGCGCTGTGCTGCAGCAGCTGCACTCCGCCCTGTGCGATGCACTCCGCAGCAACTCCATTTCCATCGAAGGGGTACTTGTTGCTGCTGCTGCTGCTGCTGCTGCTGCTGCTGTTTCTGCGTAGGCTGCTGCAGGGTGCTGCAGCAGCAGCAGCAGCAGCGGCAACAAAATAGCCTATTACCACTGCCAGGGCATTTGGCGCTGCTCCATGTGCTGCAGCTCGTAGATACTGTGCTGCTGTTGCTGCTGCTGCTGCTGTGCTGCTGCTGCTGTGCTGCTGCTGCTGCTCCCGTGGCATTCTCACTCTAGTGCGTGTGCTTGTGCGTAGCTTTTGCTGCTATCGCTGCTGCTGCTGCTGCTGCTGCTGCTGCCACTGCCGCCGCTCCTGCCGCTGCTGCTGCTAGCCTTGTTGCTGCTCCCCACGCTGCTGCTGCTGCTGCTGCTGCTGCTGCTGCTCGCAGGCAGTGGAGTGCGTTGTGTCTCTTTCTGTGGCTGGCTGGCCCTGCGAAGCTGCGCTGTCTCTGCTGAATTTGCCGGAGACTCTTTTGCTGCTGGATGCTGCTGCTGCTGCTGCTGTTGCCTGGGCTGCTGCAGCGCAGCACGTCAAGGAGAAGCACATCTGGACAGCTCTTGCTGCAGCGTCAGTCAGCGCTTCCGCTGCTGCTGCTGCTGCTGCTGCTGCTGCTCCTGCTCCTGCTTCAAGCCATGTGCTGTTGCTTTTCGCCAGCGTTGCTGCTGCTGCTGCTGCTGCTGTTGCTGCTGCTGCTGCTGCTGCCATATCGTAGTGTTGCTATTGTTGCGAGTTTGGCTGCGCGTTGTTGCTGGAGCTGTTGGCCTCTGCTGCAGCACTGCGCGTCGCAGGAGTGCTGCTGCTGCTGTCGCTGCTGCTGCTGTTGCAGCAGCAGCAGCAGCAGCAGCAAACTCTTGACTTGCTGACCCCTGCTGCTGGGCTTTCTGTGCTGCAGGGCCCCCCGCGTGCTGCGGGGGGGCCCCCCTGCTGTGCATTATTATGAGGCCCTAATGGCTGCATGCGTTTTGGGGCTGCATGCGCTGGAGGTTCCGCTGCTGCCGCTGCAGCAGCAGCAGCAGTGGCGGCGTGCTGCAGCAGCGTGGCAGCAGCACGAGTCCTGGAAGGCAGCAGCAGCGCGCGAGGAGCAGCAGCAGCAGCGCGGGCCCCCCTACCGTTTGCTGCTGCAGCACTTAGGCATCGATTTTGCTGCTGCTGTGCCCACCTGTCTATACACTGCGCCATTTCTCATCAACTCCCTCAACCTAATTTTAGAGCCCCTCAAGACTTCTCCTATACACTTGGTAACTTGCTGCTGCTGCTGCTGCTGCTGCTGCTGCTGCTGCCGCTGCTGCTGCTGCTGCTGTCGATGCCGCGCATGTGGTGCTGTCGATGCTGGTGCTTGTGTTGTTGCTGTGCTGCTCATGAGGGTGCTGCTACTGCTGCTGCTGTTGCTGCTGCTGCTGCCCTCGTGTGCTGCTCCTACTGCAGCGTTTGCTGCTGCTGCTGCTGCTGCTGCTGCTGCTGCAGCCCGCATATGTGAGGTTTCTGTTTGCTTGTGTACCTGCTTGAGCCGCTCTTCGCCGCTGGGCCTGATGCTCCTGCTTTCATCGCTGCTGCTGCTGCTGCTGCTGCTGCTGCCGCTGCTGCTGCTGCTGCTGCCGCTGCTGCTGCTGCTGCTGCTGCTGCTGCTGCTGCTGCAGGGCAGCGGCCTGCAAATGGGAGAAGTGGCTCTGCGTCACCGCGTGTGGAGCGCCTTGGGGTTTAACACTTTGACTTTGATGGACAGCGAGTTCGACAGGTTCTGTTTGCATGCGCCCGAGGTGTACGTACACCCGGGAGCCCCGCAGCAGCAGCAGCAGCAGCAGCAGCAGCAGCAGCAGCGGCAGCTGCTGGCAGCAAGGCACTACGACATTCCGGCGGCAGCCGCGCATCTCAAACAGAAACTTAATGCATGCAAACCCCGACTTCGGGAGCTGCAGCAGCAGCAGCCCTTCCACAGCACTGGCAGACACAGGCTGCTGCTGCAGCAGCAGCAGCAGCAGCAGCAGCAAAAGTGATACTTGCAAAAGAGACGAGTTTGTTTTTTTTTAAACCAAATGCCTCAATTTCTAAAACAAGTTGCTGCACTCGTGCTGCTGCTTCGTGGGGCCCCGCCGCAGCACTTAGGGGGCCCCCGCAGCAAGGGGGGCCCCCCAAGTGCTGCAGGGGGGCCCAAGGGGGGCCCCCAGGTGCTCAGGGGGCCCCCTCGGTAATTAGGGGGGCCCCTTAGGTGCCTGGGGGGCCCCCCAACTGTACCAGTGGCGCAGTTGTTAGTATAGGGGCCCCCAAAAGTGCTCTCTTTGCATGCAGCAAGTCAAATTGACACAGTGCCTTTGCTGCTGCATACTGCAGCAGCCACTCGGGGCCAACGTCAGAAAAGGGGCCCCAAAGGGGCCCTCGAAGGGCCCCCAAGGGGCCCTCGAGGGGCCCCCAAGGGGCCCTCTAGGGGCCCCTTGGGGCCCCCAAGAGGCTGGCCCTCTAGGGGCTTTCAAAGTGCCCTCTAGCGGCCCCAAAAAGCCCTGTGGGGGCCCCCAAGGCGCCTTCTAGGGGCCCCCAAGGGTCCCTCTAGGGGCCCCGAAGGCCCTCTAGGGGCCCCCAACGACCTCTAGGGGCCCCCAACAGACGGGCCCCCAACAGACCCCCAAGTTACCCTCTAGGGGCCTCAAAGGGCCCCCAAGGGGCCCCCAAGGGGCCCCCAAGGGGTCTTTGAGGGGGCCCCCCAGCCCTGGTAAGCCCCCTAGGTGGGGGGCCCCACAGGCCCTCGAAGCCTAGGGGCCCCTTTAGGGCAACTTGCTGCCATTTGTTGGTCTTGTGGGGCTCCAGGGGGCCCCACAGGGGCCCCCAGGAAGGGGCCCTTGTTGGCTAGCTAGCTGGTCGGTTTTGGCTAGCTCACCGGCTATGGCTAGCTAGGCCGTTGTGCGAGCTGCTGCTGCTGCTGCTGCTACTCCTGCTGCTGCTGCTGCTGCTGCTACTGCTGCTGCTAGCGCCGCAGGGCTGCGGAACGTAGAAGCATAAAAGCAAGTAGGGGGAGTCCAGGAGCAGCAGCAGCAGCAGCAGCAGCAGCGGCAGCAGCTGGGGCTGCAGGGCAGAAGCTGCTGCTGCTGCTGCTGCTTCGCAGCAGCAGCAGCAGCAGCAGGCTCTCAAGACCGTAAGGCAGAGCGCAGGGCAAGGCGAATATTCTTTGGGGTCACTTCGACAACCTCTCCCGGCTGCAGCAGCAGCAGCAGCAGCAGCAGCAGCAGCAGCACAGACACAAGACTACTGCAGCAGTTGCTGCGCACGCGGCAGCAGGAGCGCGGCCGCAACAGCAGCACCAACAGCAGCAAAAACAGCAAAACAGCTGCACCAAGAGAAGCAGCTGCAGCTCTTGCAGCAACAGCAGCAGCAGCAGCAGCAACAGCAGCAGCAGCAGCAGCAGCAGCAGCAGCAGCAAAGTGCGTACCCCGATGAGGTCCAGCGCAAGGTCTAAGTTAATTTTCAGGGGAGGCACGAGGCCCTCTGTGATGGTCTTTGTGGGGGCCCTCATATTTGTGAGCTTTTTGGCTTTGCAGATATTCACCTGCGCCCCAAACACCCAGCCAACAGCTAGCTAGCCAGCTAGCTAGCTAATTGCCTGTCCAGCTAGCTGGCTAGCCAACTAGTTAGCTAGCTAGCTAGCTAACTAGTTGGCTAGCTAGCTAGTTAGCTAGCTAGCTAGCTAACTAGTTGGCTAGCTAGCTAGCTAGCTACCTGCCTGTTCAGCTAGCTGGCTAGCTAGATAGATGGCTAGCTAGATAGGGGCTTGGTTACCTAGCTAGATAGCTAGCTAGCTAGCCCCCCGGGGGCCCCCCGAGGAGCCCAGGGGTGCCCAGAGAACCCCCAGGGGGCCCCCAGGGGCCCCCGTGGGGGCCCCCCGGGGGCCCCTGGGGGCCCCCTTGGGTTGAGTCTTACGGGCAAATCATTTGGCCTCTTGTGAAGTCCCACAAGCATCCCCGCGTAGACCTCATCGCCAGGTGACACAAACACCTGTCCTCTCTCCTGCAGCAGCAGAAGCAGCAGCAGCAGCAGCAGCAGCAGCAGCAGCAGCAGCAGCAGCAGCAGCAGCAGCAGCAGCAGCAGCAGAACTGCGCATGGGCTGCATGCTGCGAAGAACCGCTCGAGGCAGCTCTTTGGAAGCCTCACAGTGCCAGGCAGCTAGCTGCGAACCAGCTAGCTAGCTAGCTAGCTAGCTAGCTAGCTAGTTGTTGCGCATGCATGCACAGCAGGGAGCAAAGCGCATGCACAGAAGGGCACTGTGGTGTACTTCCACCCCAGAAGAATAGTTTTCAAAAAAGTGGAAATTGATTTAAAAATAAAAAATAAATAAAAATAAAAATAAAAACAAAAATAAAACAAATAAATAGAAAGCAGCAGATCACCTGCGCATGCATAATGCCCTTGAGAGTGGCAGCGCCTGCCTCAACAGCAACTAAGAAGCCTTTTTGTCTTTCTTGTTTTTCTCCACTTTCGACTTTCTTTTTGACATTTGAAAAAGACTTTGAAGACTTTTGCTGCTTCTCGCCCTCCTTGGGGATCCGCTGCTGCTGCTGCTGCTGCTGCTGCTGCTCCAGCAGCAGCTCTTTCTCCCGCTCCTCGTCCGCCTCCTCCGCGCCTGCTGCTGCTGCTGCTGCTGCTGCTGCTGCAGCAGGAGGGGGGCCCCGGGCCCCCCGGGGCAAGGGGGCCCCCTCTACCAAAGGGTACAGACCCGCGGGAGAAGAGTGCAGCAGCGCAGTGCCTTTTGAGGCCTCCATAATTGCTGCTTTAAGTCCAAAAGAAAAGCGAGTCGCAACTCGAAAAAACAAAGTGCTGCTGCTGCTGCTGCTGCTGCTGCTGCTGCTGCTGCTGCTGCTGCTGCTGCTGTCGCTCGAGACGGAGTCGTTGGCGACCAACTCCGTCACCGTCCCGCGCCTGACACAAACACACACAGCTAGCCAGCAGCTAGCCAGCAGCTAGCTAACAGCTAGCCAGCAGCTAGCTCACAGCTAGCCAGCAGCTAGCTAATAGCTAGCCAGCAGCTACCTAGCAGTCAGCAGCTAGCCAGCAGCTAGTCAACAGCTAGCGTGCAGCTAGCTAGCACCGGACAGCTAGCTAACAACTAGCCAAATGCTGGCAGTCGCTGCCACAGCAGCAGCAGCAGCAGCAGCAGCTGCTGCTGCTGCTGGGCCTGACTACTTGCTGCAGCAGCAATACTGGCACACGCAAACTCGCAGCACAGCAGCAGCAGGGAAAGAAAGAAACAGAAAGTCAAAAGGAGGCAAAAAAGAAATAATAAAGTCAAAAAAAGAAAAGAAATAACAAAAAAGAAATTAAAATAAATAAAATAAAAATTAAAAATTAAAATTAAAAATAAATTAAAAACCTGTTTTGAATTTCCCTCAAAACGGGGCCAAGAGAGTCCGAGGGAATTGTCAGCTCGAAGTCTTCGTAGGGCTCCAGCCACTGCTCGCCGTCCCACCTAAACCCCAAACCCTAAACCCTAAACCCTAAACCCTAAACCCTAAACCCCAAACCCTAAACCCCAGACCCTAAGCCACAAACCCTAAACCCGAAACCTTAAACCCTAAACCCTGAAACTTCTGCTTAGGGTTTGGAGATTTGGGTTGGAAGCTTAGGGTTTAGAGCAATTAGGGTTTAGGGTTTCCAGTGCACTGGCTAATTGGCCACCGCCATTCCAAGTCCCCGAGGGTTTAGGGTTTAGGGTTTGGGTGGCTGGAGGAGTATATCTGGGGCGGCCAGGGTCTACAATTAGGGTTTAGGGTTTGTGTTACGGGTCAGCATATCGAAGGCCGCCACTGCCGCTTCAAGTCCCCAAGGGTTTAGGGTTTAGGGTTTAGGGTTTAGGGTTTAGGGTTTGTGTACTGGGGCAAAATATCAGGAGCAGCAACAGCCATTTCGAGGCCCCTCGGACTTAGCCTTTAGGGTTTGTGTATTGGGTGAGTACATCCGTGTGAACGAGGCCCCAGAATTAGACCTCAAATTAGGGTTTAGGGTTTAGGGTTTAGGGTTTGTGTACTGGGGCAAAATATCAGGAGCAGCAACAGCCATCTCCAGTCCCTGCCTTCTGAGGCTTTCAATCAAAACCGCCAAATGGAGGGGCCCCCTCCCGCTGAGGCAGAGGCCCCCGGGCCCCACAGCCACTTTTGCGGACACGTCGCTGCGCGCAAACCCTAAACCCTAAACCCTAAACCCTAAACCCTAAACCCTAAGTCCGAAAGCCCCGCACTCGCGGCCGCCACGACGGAGGGCCACACCCACGCGGCAGCGGCAGCAGCCACGACGCAGCAGCAGCAGCACAGCAGCAGCAGCAGCAGCAGCGGCGGCGTCGGATGCTCGAGGCCACGCTCTGGGGTTTAGGGTTTAGGGTTTAGGGTTTAGGGTTTGGCACTTTCTGATGATAGCCCGCAGCCTGTCTCGCAAACTCAAAATTGTTGTGGGAACTGCGCTGTCTTTCCCCGCGAGAGGAGAAGAGTTTGGCAGCAGCAAAACAGACACTGTTGGAGACTCAGCTTTTATGCCAGTCGAAGGCCGCGGGCACTGCAGCAGCAGCAGCAGCAGCAGCAGCAGCAGCAACGGCAGCAGCAGCAACGGCAGCAGCACGGGTGCTTTTAATGGTGCAGCGTCGGCAGACGCAGTAGCAGCAGCAGCAACCGTTGAGCCGCCACTGCAGCAACAGCAGCAGCAACAGCAGCAGCCGTTGCGCCTCCAGTGCAGCAGCAGCAGCAGCACAAGCAGCAGCAGCAAACGTTGCGTCGCCAGCTGCAGCAACAGCAGCAGCTCTTATACCGGCGGCAGCACGAGCAGCAGCATCTGCTGCAGCCGCGGCAGCAACAACCGCAGCAGCGGGAGCAGAAGCCACGGCATTAGCAGCAGCAGCAGCAGCAACAGCAGCAGCAGCAACAGCGGCACCGTCAGCAGACGTCCGCGTAGCAGCAGCAGCAACAGCAGCAGCCGCAAATGCAGTTTCTCCTCTTGCTGCAAAACTGGTGCAACATATCTGCAACCTCAGCAGCAGCAGCAGCAGCAGCAGCAGCAGCAGCAGCAGCAGCAGCAGCAGCAACTTACTGCGAGGTCAACAAGCGAATCGCCCACCCTGACATCTTGCGAGAGGCCCCCCACAACCACTAGCTCCCCATTGAGGGGCCCCGGGGCCCCCTTTTGCTGCTGCTGCTGCTGCTGCAGCAGCAGCGCCTGATCTACAGGCACCAGCTCTAGGCCTTCGTAGCGATAGACAGCAGTGAATACAGCTGCAGCAGCAGCAGCAGCAGCAGCAGCAGCAGCAGCAGCAGCAGCAGCAAGACAACGGCAGCAGCAGCAGCAATAACAGTAGCACCAAATGCAGCACAAGTAGACGCAGCCCGTCCATAGCGGCAGCCGCAGCAGGTAGCTCCCAGCAGCAGCAGCAGCAGCAGCAGCAGCAGCAAATTTGAACTGCTGCTATTCTCTGTTCAGCAGCTATTAAGCCAGAAGGACCAGCAGCAGCAAACTCAGCAGCAGCAAATCCACCAGCAGCTGCATGCAGATGCAGCAAACCCAGCAGCAGCAAATCCAGCAGCAGCAAATCCAAAGACAGCAAATCTAGCGGCAGCAACGCCAGCAACAGCAACGGCAGCAGCAGCCAATCCAGCAGCAGCAGCAAAGGCAGCAGTAGCCAATCCAGCAGCAGCAGCAGCAGCAGCAGCAGCAGCAGCAGCAGCAGCAGCAGACCTTTTTTGGGGGCCTCGTGGATTGCTGCTGCTCTCACAATGCCTATGGGGGCCCCCGGGACGAGGGCCCCCGCCTGGAGTTTGCCGAGGGCCATTCTGCCTTTGAAGGCGTCTTCGCCCACGTGGGCCACCTGCAGCTGCAGACTTGCTGCTGCTGCTGCTGCTGCTGCTGTTGTTGCTGCTGCTGCTGTTGTTGCTGCTGCTGCTGCTGCGGGGGGGTGCGGCAGCGGCAGCCTGAAAAGGGCCTCCACTAGGGGCCCCATAGAGGCCCCCAAAGCAGCAGGTGAGGGGCCGCTGCAGCGGTTAAGGGCGGAGGTGTAAATGACCTGAAGCAGCAGCAGCAGCAGCAGCAGCAGCAGCAGCAGCAGCAGCAGCAGCAGCAGCAGCAGCAAGTGGGTCAAAATGACTCAAAGAGAACTGTAATTCATCAAATTGATCCAAATAAAAGTAAAAATAAAACAAAACGAAGCACAGACTGAACGAAAGACGAGGAAAAAAGGGAAACAGACAAAATGAGACAGGAACAAGAAAGAAACAGCAGCAGCAGCAGCAGCAGCAGCAGCAGCAGCAGCAGCAGCAGGTGACCTCAAAATCTGCTTGCTCATCAGACGCATCGAGCTGCAGAAAAAGATCAAAAACGCGAGCCGCCACCTCCCTGCAGCGCAGCAGCAGCAGCAGCAGCAGCAGCAGCAGCAGCAGCAGCAAAAGCACGCCCTGTATTCCACAGAGAGTGGGCAGCAGCCGCAACACAAGAACCGGCAACGCCAGAACCTGAAACAATCAGCTGCAGCAGCAGCAGCAGCAGCAGCAGCAAAAGCAGCAGTAGCAGCAGCAAGAGCAGCAGTAGCAGCAGCAAGTTCGCTGCGCCTACAGGCTGCAGATGCAGCAGCAACACCCGCAGCAGCATTGCCAGCGCTCACTGCAGCCGCCTCAGAGAAGTGCGCAGCAGCAGCAGCAGCAGCAGCAGCAGCAACAGCAGCAGCAGCAGCAGCAGCAGCAGCAGCAGCAGCAACTGACTCTGGCTTAGCGGTGGGCCTGTCAACTTTGTTGATGGCCACAACAGCACGCAGCCCCGCGCGCAGGGCCTTCTGCAGCACCACGCGAGTCTGCGGCTTTGGGCCCTGAAGCAGCAGCAGCAGCAGCAGCAATAGCAGCAGCAGCAGCAGCAGCAGCAGCAGCAGCTCTGAGCAGCAAGGAGTGCACGGTAAGGAGGTGTGGGAGGAAAGTGGTGAGCGAAGTAGTGAAACTGCTGCAGCAGCAACGGCTCAGCAACGAGAGCTGCAGCAGCAGCAACCCCGGCAGCAGCAGCATCATCATCAGCAGCAGCCTCTACAGCAGCAGAAGCAAGCACCACTGCAGCAGCAGCAGCGGCAGCAGCAATCCCAAAAGCAGCAGACACAAGAACCATTGAAGCAGCAGCAGCAGCAGCAGGAGAGTTGGCTGCAGCGGCAACTGCAGAAACTTCCGCAGCAACTGCAACGGCCACAGCAGCTGTAATAGCAGCAGCAGCAGCAGCAATAGCAG
>NW_013651796.1:0-3452 GCF_000499385.1 Eimeria necatrix | reverse complement strand
GCAACAGCAGCAGCAGCAGCAACAGCAGCAGCAGCAGCAGCAGCAGCAACAGCAGCAGCAGCAGCAGCAAACCTCATTGGCATCAACAACAAGAAGAATGCCATCGGCGAGGTGCAGCACGCGCTCGACTTCGCCCCCGAAATCCGAATGCCCCGGAGTGTCTATAATGTTTATACGGCCAACCCTGCTGCTGCTGCTGCTGCTGCTGCTGCTGCTGCTGCTGCTGCTGCTGCTGCTGCTGCTGCTGTTGCTGCTGCTGCTGCTGCTGCTGCGGAAGGGCAGCGGCAGAGTCAGCGCAGCCACTTTGGCTGTAATGGTGATTCCTCTTTCGCGCTCGAGTTCTTCTCTGTCGAGCTGTCGCTCCATTGCCTGGTGTACGTACACCCCAGAAGCAAGTAAATAAATGCAAATAAATCACTTTTAATTTGCAAATTGATAAATAAATAAACAAATATATTTAAAATAAATACTAATTTAATAAATAAATAAATAAATAAATAAATAAATAAATAAATAAATAAATAAATAAAGGCCTCTTTCGCGCTCAAGTTCTTCTCTTGTCGAGCTGCTGCTGCACCGCCTGGTGTACGTACACCTCAGAAACAAGTAAATGAATGCGGACAAACCGATAAATAATTTGGAGATAAAAAGTAAGTAAGTAAGTAAATAAATAAATAAATAAATAAATAAATAAATAATAAATAAATAAATAAAAGAATTAATAGAAAATTATGAATAGTAACTGGTGATAAATCTCCTCTGTTGGTGGAGCTGGCAGCGGCTTCTTCCGCCTCCCTTTGCTGCTGCTGCTGCTGCTGCTGCTGCTGCTGCTGCTGCTGCTGCTGCGGCTCTGCGAACTAACCGGCTTCCTGTGCTGCTGCTGCTGCTGCTGCTCAGCAGCAAAAGCCAGCAGCGCGTCCACAAGGGTTGTTTTGCCGTGATCAACATGAGCCACAATGGCGATGTTGCGCAGCAGCCTCTCCTCTGCTGCTGCTGCTGCTGCTGCTGCTGCTGCTTCTGTTGCTGCTGCTGCTGCTGCTGCTGCTGCTCTGGACGCGCTAGTTGGGGCTTGGCCCACAGCTGCTGCTGCTGCTCGGGGCCATGCTGCTGCAGCTGCAGCTGGACTGAATGCTGCTGCTGCTGCTGCGCCTCCTGACAGCAACGGCTGTCCAGCCCTGCTGCTGCTGCTGCTGCTGCTGCAGCAAGTTGGATACCGCCGCAGAAAAAGGGAAGGGGGGCCCCCAGGGGCCCCCCCGTAGCCGATGGGGGCCCCCCTTTGTTGGGTACGGAGGCAGTTAGCTGCAGAAGCAATTAGCACAAGCAGCAGCAGCAGCAGCAGCAGCAGCAGGTGAAGTTGCTGCTGCATTGATGCCGCTAAGCGGGCCGAAGGGGGCCCCACACAGCTGCTGCTGCTGCTGCTGCTGCTGCCGCTGTTCCTGGTGCTGCTGCCAGTGCTGCTGCTGCAGTGCTGCAGCAGTCACTTCATGCTCCCAAATCCGCAGCTTGTGTTATCTGCTGCTGCTGCTGCTGCTGTTGCTGCTGCTGCTGCTGGCTTTCTCATCTGTGAATCCTCAGGAACCATCGAGACACTGAAGAGTGTGTCTGGTCCTTAAACCCTAAACCCTAAACCCTAAACCCTAAACCCTAAACCCTAAACCCTAAATAATCCTGGGAAAATTTCCATATGACTTGTTTGCAGTTCTTTTAGCTTCAGTGGGTAGTGCTGGGGGGCCCCTCACGGGGGCCCCGCTGCAGCAGCAGCAGCAGCAGCAGCAGCAGCAACAGCAACAGCAGCTGCTGCTGCTCTTTTTGCCTCACTAGCTCGTATGGCTCTTGAAATGCAAATAAAAGTGCAGCCTACGGGCCAATCTTCAAACCCTACACCCTAAACCCTAAACCCTAAACCCTAAACCCTAAACCCTAGTGCGTCGATTTGCATTGACTACTCCCGAGGCCCAGCGCTGCTGCTTGTCCATCTAATTTAAAACTTTTATTTTATTTTTATTTTTAATTTTATTTTTAATTTATTTTTTCAATTTATTTCACAGTGAGCTGCTTCTACACTTGAGGCCGCTCGCTGCTGCTGCTGTTCCTGGTCTCCAGCTGCTGCTGCTGCTGCTGCTGCTGCTGCTGCTGCTGCTGCTGCTGCTGCTGCTGCGCTATTGGCAAAGCTCCCACGACGCGGTCAAATTGCAGCAGCTGCTGCACTTACTGCAGCAGCAACTGCAGCAGCAGACGTGGCACCAGCAGCAGCAGCAGCACCAAACCGCTAACTGACCCGACACGCACTAGAGCAGCAGCAGCAGCAGCAGCAGCAGCAGCAGCGGAGCAGCTACTGAAGCAGCGTCTGCTGCAGCTGCTGCTGCTGGACCACGAACCGCGGCTTCTTCCCTCCACCGAAGATGCAGCCCGAGCCTAGCAACGGCAGCAGCAGCGCCGCAGCAGCAGCAGCAGCAGCAGCAGCAGCAACAGCAGCAGCAGCAGCAGCAGCAGAGGCCAAACAAACTGCTGCAGCCCCACAAGGCTGCTACCTCGCCTTCAGCAACTTGAGCTGCAGCATAAAGAGAAAAGGCCCCAATGGCAAAACGGAGACAGTGCAAATTCTACACCCTATTTCAGGTGCTGCTGCTGCTGCTGCTGCTGCTGCTGCTGCTGCTGCGGATATTACGGTTATGTTGCTGCTGATGGTGCCGGCGTGCTGCTGCTGCTGCTGCTGCTGCTGCTGCTGCTGCTGGTACCAAGGTTTTCGTGCTGCTGCTGCAGGTACCGAAGTGCTGCTGCTGATGCTGCAGCTGTTGCTAGTGCTGCTGCTTGTATGAAGGTGCTGCTGCTGCTGCTGCTGCTATGAAGGTGTTGCTGCTGCTGCTGTCAACTGTGCTGCTGCTGCTGAAGACGCCGCTGCTTCCTTTGCTGCTGCAGTTATCTGCACCATTGCTGCTGCTGTTGTTACTTTTACCAGTGGAAGTGCTGCTGCTGCTGCTGCTGCTGCTGCAACCTCTGCTGCTCGTGATGCTGTTCCCGGTTCTGCTGCTTCTGCTTCTGCTGCTGCTGCTGCTGCTGCTGCTGCTGCTGTTTCTTCTATTTCTGCCGCCGCTGCGGCTGTTTCTGCTGCCTTTGCTGCTGCTACTTCTGCTGCTGCTACTTTTGTTGAGCCTCCAGGGCTTAGGTTCTAGGGTTTAGGGTTTAGGGTTTAGGGTTTGTGGCGCAGGGTTTGGTGTTAAGGGTTTGGGTTCTAGGGTTTAGGGTTTATGCATCAGCGTCCAGGGTTCAGCCTTCAGCGCTAAGGGTCCACCCTCCAGGCTTAAGGGTTTAGGGTTTAGGGTTTGTGCTTCAGGGTTCAGCTATTTTTGCATTGGAGTTTAGGGCTAAGGGTTTAGGGTTTAGGGTTTAGGGTTTAGGGTTTAGGGTTTGTGGCGCAGGGGTGATAAAGCCTGGGAGTGTGGTGGGGATCC
>NW_013651795.1:101813-102430 GCF_000499385.1 Eimeria necatrix | reverse complement strand
CTGTTTCTGCCCTTTTCAAAGTTTCATGCGGTTCTGACTCTTTCAAATATGTAAGCCATATATCTGTGTTCACACGCCAGCCAACCTGATCTTTACAGTCACTTTGCCCTTTTCAATGTTTCATAGCCTTCTGACTCTTTCAAATATGTAAGTCATATATCTGTGTTTACACGCCAACTAACCTAACCTTTACAGCCAGGAAAAGAGACCGAAGAGTAATCGCTGAAGATTGTTGATATCCTGCTACCCAGTATTTAGAAAGGAATAATGTTGACAAAACCTACGTATTTTAGCAGACGGGAGAAGCTCCAAGTAGGTATTCTTCGACGTTCTACAGATAACTCCTGCAACAGTTCTATGAGTGTAAGGGCCGGATTGTAACCTACGCTTCAGTAGTTTGGTATTTAGTAATGCACGAGGCATAAAGAACGTGTCCGTTCTTGTTCCGCAGTATTTCATTTTTCACACTCTAAAAATCTAGTTGGCAAAGGCAGTCACTCCTGGTCCAGAAGAAGGACGTTCGTGCTCCTCCGTTTAAAATATGAGTCAGAGCGTGCTTACCTTGTAGGATCATTGTTTCGAGTGTTCTTTCATCTTCTGAGCTGCACAACACATTT
>NW_013651795.1:2174-101713 GCF_000499385.1 Eimeria necatrix | reverse complement strand
AGGATCATTGTTTCGAGTGTTCTTTCATCTTCTGAGCTGCACAACACATTTGTGCAAGCAGCAATATCAACGCAATCCATACATACGTCTATGAATCATGATTCTTGCTTTTACATTCGGTAGTTCTTGTTTTACCGATATCGCTTCCAATGTTTAAGCTTCTACATAAAGAGTAACTTATTCTAATCTGCTCGACTAACGCAATCCGAACGTTGGGAACTTCGATTGCAGTGCAACAGGCTGCAAGAATGCAATCTAAACAGACGATTCAGTGAAGTGCTGCCCAACTCCATGGATATCAGCAAAACAGCGTATCTGGCACATACAACGGTGCTCTACACAAGAAGATCGAAAAAGGCAGTGTCACGCTGCTGGCTCTATCAGGGGAAATCAAAACTGTGGGTCTGATGACTAGAGCAGTCAAACTGTGCGGCTCACTGTTACCGCCCGAGTTTACCCTGTGTTTGGCCAAGTAAATGAACACCAATTCTAGCAAGCAGCATTTCGCGAACGTATTCAGAGAAAACCCCAACAGGCCCTTTGGGTTATCGCGCAAAGCGTATATTATCTCCAACTGTTGCATTCGCCTGTGGAAATTGACGGCACTGGAATTTTGTAATTCCTGAAGGAATGGGCATTTTAACCTGTAGTAGCTTTCAGGACTGCTGTATCGCGTTTCATGTTTTCTGCTGATACACGCTTTGCCCCGATAATTGGACATTGATTTTCGCTCGCGATATACGCATTGATTTTATTAAAACTCCTCGTACCCGCTGGAGGAATTAACCACTACGCAGTTTGTAATTGTAGGTCACCTCAAACCAAGATATCTTCTATGTTCAGATTTCTGGCTCAAATGCGTGGTATCAAGCGCAACAGAGTTGCTTCAGTACCTAAACTTTTTTCAGGAAATTCTAGCTCTTCAGAGCAACTTACGGTGCTTGCCTACAGGTATTGCGCAACTAGAAAACGCATTTTTGACGTAGCGATTCGCTGGCGTCGTGTTATTCAGTTTTACCGACGTTGCCAGTTAAAATAATTCGGATAATTTTTGCGGGGAACAACGTGCATATGCCGCTGCTCAGGCCAACACACTCGCATGGAATGACAGAATGTACTTCATTTTCTCGCCCTGCCTCTGTGTTACACTGCAGCCAGGCGAACGAAAGCTTCAGTCGTCACTCACTCTCTAGCGTCATTTGGCTTATCGGAACTGACTAAAATCCCATGAGCACTAACAGGCTAATCGTAGGCTGTTGAAGCTGCCATCCTACGATTTCATATTAATAAACCACAGGACTGTCAAGCAGTAAGCCAAAGACGAGCCACGATTTGTCTGCACGTGCGCCACGGCTTTCGATGAGCCTCGACTGTAGCGAGCTCGGAAAAAGTATACTCAGACTCTAAGATATGGGATGGGAAGGGCGGCTGGCGTGGATGACTCTAGCTTATTTGATATGTAGACAAAGCTGCAAATAAGCAGGGAATACGGGACCATAAATTCGTCAATAGGCGTTGCCTGTTCAAAGTGCGGATTTGCCGGAAAACGAATGTAATCTTCCACACACAGCAGTCCTTGTATTCGTGTTTCTGCTTTCAACATAGACGTTTTCTCACGAAGAAACGGGGAACTTCCTCCAGACATGACGGACGTACAGCTTCTTGCATAAAAATAGCAACACTATGGGCATGTCGAAAACAACTAGGTACAGAGACGTGTGCTCTTTGTAAGAAAAAATGTAGAAAAAGACCGATTCTGTGCTTTTTAGTCTTTTGGTGGAGAACCCAAGTTTGAACTTCGACTCCTCCGCAGCAACGTCTTCGTGACATCATTTCATCAGCACCGTCCAAGGAATTAAAAACGAAATCCCCCTTTAAGCAAAATTCTTTCCTCTCTAGTAAGTGCTACGAAGCAACTAGTTACAAGCTACGCAAATCACGGAAAATGCAGTTTTCGGTGAGATTTCCAAACATTACAGGCTAAATCCCCACTAGCGGTATATGCAGCAACAAGCCTGTCTGCTTTTAATTTACAATGCATCCAAACAAGACATCGATACTCACATGTTCATCCTGAACCCCATTACGCTAAAGGACTCTCTGAGCACTACTCCATTTTCTTACCGCCTCAGGCATGTGCAGCGACTGAAGGCAAACTCTTGCAGTGCTCCTAGAAATTGTCACCATTCTTAATTTCACACTCAACCGCGATGAGCACATCCGCATTGTGAGCTTTTTGAAACCTTGAACTCACGCTGAAGTGGGTGCTTCGAAGAGCTTCACGTTTTTCAAACTGTTCTTTGGCCTGAAGCACATTTAAGAAACGCAGAACAATCAGCGCAGACAAGCCGGTGTAGAACTGGTCTTCACGAAGCCGGAATTATGCCGTGTTCTGTTATTATGACGTTATACCCGGCCAGACCAAAACCACATGTCTGCTGATCAGTAGTTAATTACGACGCGCTGCTCACCTGTAAATCGTGAAACAGAAAACTATTCGCCTTCGGTAGGCTCTGCTCGTATAACTAAATGTCATTTAAATGTCATTTGAGCTTAGTCCCATCGGCTTCTTCACGACATGGTGGGAAAATTGGAGAGTAATACTGCATCTTAGAGCAATGGCCGCCTGCGATAATCCAGGCACTACCAATTTACTCCCTAATGAACTATTCTGCGGAGTATCTCAATCCTGAAAAAGAAAATGGATCTGCCGTTTAGCTGCATAGGCAGACACTTGCAGAGAGCACCGACACGATTTCACCCACCGCAATGAAAGAAGGAAACCCTCAGTGTGTAGAGCTCGTTGCGATGACAAGACACTCATATTGCACTTTTCTGAGTTCTTCCGTGCATCACAGCTTTCTTAGAAATAATCTATTTGGACATTGGCGGTGCCTAGGAGCATGACATGAGTCTGGCAATGCCACAGCACAAAATAAAAGCACACAACTAATACAGTAAATATAACGAGAAAGCCAGGCAGGGAAGCATAAGCTAGGAAATATTTGAGAGCCACACGACATACTACGTGAAAACCACCGACTTTCGCATTTTCTGTTCTTGAATTCCTTTCCAGCATCAAAGGCCTTGTGCATCTGCGCGAGTTTATTTGTGAAAAGCCACCGCCCACAGTAGTCTCTAGACATTAAGCAGACCGTATAGTATTCCAAATATTGCAGCCCATGTTTGTTTGGTGGGCTGCAGAGTACTTTTTTCCGAATGTTCGTTCGTGCACTACCACCCCTCATACGAAACGCACAGAAATCTGCAGATTCGGCGTCATTCTCTTTTCTTGTAGTTGCCTTCCACCTTGTCTTCGAAGCTGGCCCACAAAAACGCTCCTGCCACACTCGTACAACACTAACCCTGCATGACCATTACATTTCAGGCTGTTTGCGTGAAGCTACCTGAGAGAAAAGCTCTGAAAAGCAAACCGTCGATGTCAATAAACCCGTAGAACGGCTTTAGCCGGATGGTTGTTTCTGTAGCGGGTTCGAAGTCCGGAATTTCAACGCTAGGCACACCACTCAGAAGGTCACTGCTGCTGCGGCTGCTGCGCCGCCGCTGCTGCCAGCAGCAGCAGCAGCAGCAGCAGCAGTGACTTGGCTTACTTCTAGCCAAGAATATTGCGAATGAAAAGCTTTCGCGGAATACCACTTGGTACCTTAATGCTTCATAGTCCGTAGAGTCCTCATCCGATAATGCACTTTTAGTCTGACATTTTTGTGCAGGTGCTAGAATTGGCATTACGCTCACACTTTAAAAGGCGCGCACCGTAAATTTTGGAACCGGGAAGCCCAAGTGACATAGCAACAAGCGCACAGAATATATTTCAGAAACTTTACTGGCCTTATGTGCCTAGAATCGTTTTTAACAACTCAGCAGAGCAAGTAGAATGATAGCGGACAAGCTGGCGAGGAAATATAGGAGAAGAAGATTGAAAATCCTCATTAGATGAGAAGGGGAAACGGGCATGACACACGGAGGGCTCGCGGGGATGCTATCGCCCTTTGCTGTAAGGAACTACATGAAAAAGCAAAACTATATGAAGGTGATCCCCGCTATTTTCCCAGCTGCGCAACTCATATAACAGAATCAAGTAAGCCCATCCGCCAAAGAACGTGTTCTTCGCCCGAGAGGCCATCAATTGGAATGTGTGCGAACGCATTTAGGCAAAAGCTGGCTTCCACAGATGATCCTAGTCTTTGCTGATCGCACTAAATTGCAGCCTGAATGTTACGTGACTAAGTACAAACCGACTTTGCAACGGTATGCGTACGCCGCAATCAAGCGAGACACATAACTCAAGAAACCCAAGTCAATCCTCCTTGTTTCAGGCGGAAGGCACCGCGTGCTCGTTTTCACAATAACCGGCTCTATGGAGTTAGTAAATTCCCTCTACCGTCTTCTTCCTATATATGTAGACTGTCTTTTGGTCTTGTGCATGAATGAGGGAAGCATCATCAGACGGGCTAACAGAAACTGAACGTCCGCTACTCAGCAGGCATAGCCAGTAAGAAGATGAGGGTGAAGCAAAGTAGGCAAATCAACTAGTGGAAATGCCCAGACTAGGCTTCCCTGCTGGATCAAGACAAGCTAATGCGAAATTGCTGTAGTTTGATGATCGCGCTAAATTATGGACTCGGTCGGAGCACAACTTTGTTCATTCTTGTACCTCTGAATACGTGCGAAATGCAGAGCCTTCTCTGCATTGGCGACAGTATGAAGTGCCTGAGTAACTTGAGCGTGAAAACCATCTATTGTGAGCTGCATCGCAGCTGATGGCCACAAAAAACATCCTCACATGAGCAAGCGATCAGCTTTTAACCAGCAAGCGATCAGTGCGCTCGGATGGATCTGCAGTTCCTGCGCCATTGTATTTGCGAGCCGATAGCATCCCGACACTGGCTTTGTAAACTACAAAGGGAACTGCGGCCCACTGTGGCTTATGCATTCGTAATAAACAGAAACACATATTCCATAGTAGGGTGCAATACCAGTGTAATGCAACAGTTCCGAGCCAGATGGTTGTTGCCTATCCTGGTGGTACCTACATTATTCAGGCAAATTGTGCAAATTAGCCGTATTGCTCCTCAAAGTGTAAATTATCGCGCAGTCCACGGCAAAGCAAAAGCGGGGAACGAGGCCGCAACAAAAACCCACAGAAGATAAGCCAAATCGCAGTGCCGATGAGATGTAACGGCAGGGATATCTGACTGCATAATGATTTGATTTGCAGCTACTGCGTCCGCCTTCGAAAACGGCTGATGAGGAGTCGCTTCGTAATCAACTGTCTCCTGCGGCTGGTCCCGCATCCACGTACAGCACGTTCTTGAGTACTGCAGCTTAAGGGAAGCAAGGTGAAGCCGTAGCACGAAACAGCATTGAAGAGTCTATTGACTAATCACACAAAAACACTCGGCCTCAAATGACGCAGATCTTCCACCTGATTATTCCTCCAATTATTGCTACCGTCCAGCAACTCGCAAGAACTGTAGTCCTCTGGGGCAGGTTCCAAGCAAGCATTCCTTAACTCGTTCCCCGCACAGCGCACATGCATTCAAAACTATTGGTGTCACGAGGCGCGCTAGAATGTCTCATAAGCATTACGGCTTCTACGTTTGTACTGCTGGGCTCCATAGCAGAATCCCAAGCATCTTTAAATAATCGCTGCGCGCTATCTTCTCATAGTGCCCTGTCTTCTCATGGCGTTAGTGTATAGTATTTTCATAGCTGACCTCCTGAGTGACGGCGGTACCTGTTGTCCCGCGCATCTCTGCAAATATGTGGGGGCCAATGTAAGTACTGAATTTTCCCTGATTCTCGCTTAATCCTAAATTGTTATGCATACACGATTCTAGAACTGTAAATGATGCATCGGGGAACAAAAATACATTTGACGAGCTTTCCTCCCACTTCACAAATATTTTCTGAGTGCGTTTGTGAAACCAGTCTCCCGTAATCTTTGTCCAAGTTTGAACACAATGCACTCTATGAAAACGTCGATGGACTAACGATTTTCCTTTTCCTAATAACGGAGGCGTTTCTTTTGAGGCAACTTGTTTAGGGCGTCACCAGAAGCACGCAAGGAGAGCATCTGTAACTGAGAAAAGTAACTGCTGAAGAGTCTTCGCTTGTAAGCTAGCATCAGGCCAATGGTGAAAATCTGCACCGACTGCAACAACGGTATTTCTAGTTGCGGGAGGCAAAAGTTAGAGCGCTTAGCTCTTCAAATCATAATTACACAAATGTCGCATATATATGTGTCGGAACCTGTAAAAAGCGAACTTGCTTTGCTTCTTCACAGGATTCCGCATTGGGCTTTTCTGTGCTGCAACTCAACACACACCACGTAGCCTAACGCAGTCTACCCTAAGAAGCTTCCGCAGAAACCCAGTTCCGTTGACCGTTACAGTAGTGAGCAGCTACACATTGGTCGATTTTTTTCGAGATTCATATGAAGTTTACAACGTTTGCTTGAACGTCGCAGGGTAGAGCCAAGGTTAAAGACTTTGATTCACAATGAAGTTCTTGCGGCCAAGTAAGTTAAACTCTAAACATCACATTGATTCCTTTGTACCTGATTAGCCTTCCATTTCATTCGTCGTTCTGGAACAAAGACTGCCCGTGGATCAGAAAAGTTCCTTGAAATGATATGCGCAAGAAGAATTTATCTCTGTGCCGAATGGCGTGGCACCTTATTTGTGAAGTGCCGCTCACCAGCAGGCGGCATATGGGCCGCATCGGGTGGCGCTGGCAGAAGGGTAGACCAGTTTGAGAGAGTATTCGACTCGATCGCCTTACTGTAGCACGCTCCTGAAAAATTCAAGGAACGTGTTTGGCAGGATCTTTAATCTCCTTCCGAAACTCTTTTGAGGCAGCAACGTTCTGCGGCCCTTTTACAGTTTACAGCGGTCTTGCCATTCAGAACGGGCCCTAGCAGCGCACGTGCGATTCTGCTCTGGGCATAGCTCGGTGACAACTTATTCTGAGCACGCCTAGAAGAGTGTTATCAAAAACGTATGAAAACTTCAGCAAAGCACACTCTGGAGGGTTACCAGCAGGTGGAATGAATCGGTGTCTTTCTCGTGGGAGCAAAGACCTAACATGCAGAATATTAATTAGCCTCTTATGCAGAATATTAATTAGCCTCTTGAAGTGCAAGATAATGTCAGCAAAATTGCGGCATCAAGCAAGCGCTCAGGATGTATGTGCCTAGACTATACTACGACACTACTAGGAAGCAAAGCTGCGTGGCTTCTCGTAGGTAAAAATATTGTCCTCGAAGGTAGTGGATATGAAGTGCTTCCATAGGGTTAAAGCATAAAATCTTGTTTCGACTGCTATGCTAGCCTATTCATAAGCAGGTAGCCCAGTATGGATGACGCATAACGCTGAGGAAGTGTACGGGAATATGGCAAGATTTCAGAGCCTGCTCTCATCATCGGTGGACGCGGCTGTGAGGGAGAAGAACGTTTGATAAGGGTAATGACTTTTCGAGTCCGACAGCCACCATCCAATTACATGAAATAAGGGAGAATGCAAGCCTGCTACTGTAAGAGACTGCGCCATGCCAGTCAAGATAGTCTCGTACATAGAAGAACGCTATTGGTAGTGTTTATGAGGACGTATGTGAATGCCCAGTAACTGTGTCCACCCCGATACGACAGTGTCCAGAAAATTACAGGCAAGCAAGCACACCGCACACTTGACTTTAAGCCAGTCGTTCTCGACGTGGGCTTGTGTAGGAGGCCCCACACAAGTTAAGCATGAAAGAGATGCACACAAGAGAGGAAGAATGAAAACTGGCCCCAAGATCCGGTATTTCCTTGCAATTCTGCAGCAGCCCAAAAGCGTAGCAGGTGCATCGCAATGGGCTTTCACCGAAGGGAACCGTTCTTGATTACATGGAGGGACTGCAGCTGCCATAAATAACGATGCCATGTTCAGAGAGCCCAGGAGGTTTTCGTGTCGATCACTCAGAATCGGGTGCCAAATCGTCCAAATGCCTGTAGCTTCCAAGACCAGATTCGTTGGGAAATCGAAAAATGCACATTTGCTGCAGGTTTTTAATTTGCGGAGGCAATTAGCTGGTAACGCTCTAAACCATCACGAGGCACAGTGGAAACCACTGAAAGCATGCAAATATGAATATACTTGGCATGCGCAGAATTCCTTTGCAAGCAGCCTTCAGTCCATGACCAGGCTGCGCTGGTTCGTCATGATGCAATTATGGATCAATTAAACCCGCAGAAACGATTCGCACTTTCTAAAAGAAAGATCCCAATACAAAATGGGAAAAAGCAGTGCGTTGGCTAGAGCATCTAGTAAGTCGCGCCAAGAGAAAAAAAAACCGGCTTGAATCGAATTTTGAAGGCACACAAAACAAGCACTTCATATTTCAGTTATTTGGCTGCTCCTTCAGCGAGAGTAAATGCTCGTAAGAAAAACCTCGTGTTCGTTCCATTGATGCATCTTCCGTAGAGCGCTGGGAGTACTGTTGATTTTTAGGCAGCTGTCTATCATACGACTGATAGAGGGCCATATATACATTGCTGTATTTGTGAGCCCTAACCTGACTTCCAAGCAGGTAAAGGTGAACGAAGGCTGCCAGCCTTCGCTGTTCAAGAGGTATAGTAGGCCGCCAGACATGGCCAGGGTTGTGTAGTGCTATAAGATTCTCTATATTTCCGTAAGAGCGAATTCTGATACAATAGCTAAACACTTCGCTTGAGATTCAGGACACAGGTGGCACGCGAAAACAAACAAACAGGCACAGAACTGAATTTCGTTAACCACGCCAAAATCCGGATAGAGAAACGGTCTACGCTTCTCACGTTATCGCTGTAACCTACAAAACTGGCCTCAGTGAAGAGAATTTGTTCATTCTGAGAGCTCTGCTATCGCTGCACAGTAACGCTCTAGTACAGCTCGCATGCTCAGTCTGCTTGGGGAGCAAATCGGCTATGTTGCACCAGAAGGGGGCGCCAGCAAGAAAGAGTGAAGTACATGGCTAGAAGTAACTTACAGTGAATACTATACGCTTCTGAACATCCCTCGGGCTAAGAGACCCGTGCTAGGCGCGATCGCAGTAGGCCACATTGCGGCATCGCTGCGCATTACCACAGATCTGACGGGCAGTAACGGCCACTAAATGTGAAATGCTACACTTTCACGCCATAAGGATGGTTGTCGACAGCACATTCCTGCTCGGCGTCTAGACTTAGTGTGTATCTCTGTCTCCGGGTGGCGTGCTCCGCATACACTGACCATTTATAAGGCGGTAGTTGCAGGCAATTGACGCATTCGTTTCTCTGCCAGGTGCCAAATAAAACTTCTTGAGTCTTTCCGTATTTTAAACGAGATAACACCGCTGTCAAATGTAACTGAAAGTAGTACCCTCTTACCGAACAGGTATGCTTCCAGCAGGCGAAATTTCGTGTACCTTCCATCGGCCACATTGATTTCTTCTGGTTTTCTTAAGGCCCACTACGTACTTTCAGACAAAAATTAAATGTAGTGCACTACTTGAAAAAGTTGAGGAGTTTCCGGCGGAAAGCATTGAGAAGACCTTACCCTATGCAACCGTAGTCCTACTTCCTTTACTGCGTTTGAGGCAAAGGTGCTCCAATTTGTTTTCTTGCTGTTTATTGGTTAGGGAATTAACGTGGACAAAGAAAACTGTACTGTCGTCTCTGGGGGTCGAGCGCTCGTGCTCAATTGGCGCCAAAATTTTCTAACCGCTTGCTTTCTGAAGGCTGCAAGACACGAGAAAGGCCGAAAAAGCGTTTTTAACACCGCAGGCGCATACGAAGGGAGATCTAGCAGGTCAGCTTCCAAAATTCGGCTGCTCCAGGCAAAATCAGTCTGCGAGCGAGGGGTCCATGAAATCTGCCCACGCACTAGTGTGCAGCAGATTCTCCGTGTTACTAATGTAACGTGGCAAGCTCTCCAAAACGCAATCCCTCAGGGTGCTTCAGCCTTGTCTTTTAACTCTTGCAAACTACGCGCTTTTTATTTTTTTGGTACGAATTCTGTTTTTGGTCAGCACGCACGACTTCACCGAGTGTTTCTCAGTGGGGACTCCTTGATTGCTGTTGGCACGGATACTGAATTCACGGAAATATACAGTTTTCCATTATGGCTAACAAGTACGTACTACAGTCTATAATGAATATCTCGAGAAGTGTTGGCGGATTTATCGAATGAGTGAGTGGAGTCGAAGTGTGCCAGCTATGATGTGAAGCAATCCTAGGTGGTGTGCTTCTGCCATGACTCTAGAGTGAACAGATAAGACTGAAGCGAAGTGAGTGAGCCCGTTTCGGAGGGCTTGCGTTGTTACTTGGTAGCTATGTTCTCATATGGCAAACACCAATCCCGGGCGTTACCGACGCGAAAAAGCAGTCGTTCCAGTCTAAGAAATACGATTCGTCTCAACGCTACAGCTGTAGCTGGTATGTACTATGCTTTTTTCGTAATGTTTGTGTTGTGCCTGTTGGTGGTATAACCGGGCGTAACCTTCTGACTTGATTGTTGTAATCTCGCCAGTGCATGATACGAAAAGACGCCCTATCAGTCAAGGATGCATGAGCACTACGCCACATAAAATGACACTGCAAAACTGCATTGAGTACGTGGCATGTACTACCTGCACAGCTTTTTAGGGAGCACAAGGTAAAACTGAAGCTGCTGGTACAAATGATAACTAGAAGATGGAAGAGCTCGCGTAATCTCATTCAGGAACTTGCTAAGCGTCGGAGCGCGCAGTCGTGCTTCCGCGCAAATGCCAGAGTCAACTACTCCTGAATGCTAGTGGCTGGAGGGGCCTAAGAGAATCAAAAGACACTTCTCTTAACGCTTTTGCCGCTTTAGGTAATTATGAGGGTGTTGCTGACTACAATCGTTGATAATGTGAACAGCGCCGGCTGCCACATTCGCATGTCGAGCTTAATGCTCTTGACTTGGGCTGACGTCAGATACTGAGCTACTGGCATACCTTGCAGTGTGGCAAAGAGCAACTACTCGCTGGCTTCCGCGTCATATAAGCATTGACACAGTTTCTCTCATTCCACAAAGCAGCACTCAAGAGCGGCAAGGACAAACAGTACTAATTCGACGACTCGCATCGGGATGCCTACATAGCGTTCTCGCATGATCGACGGACAAACACAGCTGCATTTTCGGCAAAAACAAATTCTAAGGCTACACATAGTTTTCCTTTTTGCGCCTACTGCTGTAAGACACTCTGCGTCATTGAGCACCACAGGATGCTCACTGTTTTGTAAGTCTTTTTAGCTAACTAACTGTAGTGCACAGGCACTACAATAGGGCTTGCTGGTGAACGTAAGAAGATAGCTAGCTGGCGACCAACAAGAGGTCATATCGCTGAACGACGACAGGGCTTTCTTACTTGCATTGAAATAAGGCAGTTTGTCGGCAAATTAACATGAATACACCAGACATGCCTGTAAATACCTGGAGATTGCGGCTCGCGATAGCGCCGGCACCGGTCTAGGCCTCCTCCCCACAGGGCCTAGGAGGCGGGAACCCCGATTATGGGGACTTTCAAGAAAACAGATTCTGGAAAAAAACTAAAAGTAACTGCATTTTGTGACATTTGGACTACTGTTTAAAGGAAATGCGCCGAAGGTAGACGGTTATCATAGGCCCCTACTCGTGGGGTAGGTAGCAGCGTTGTAGCAGCAGTAGGTGCTGTGCACTCCACTAACATTTAACTGTTCTTGTTTTAGAAAATAAACATTGGCTTCAGCTAGAGATACTCCGTTTCTCTTGGGCGAACAATGCACCGTTTGTACAGGTAACGCCGTTGTTCCAGAACAGCAATTCATTTGGCTCAAACAATGCCTAGCTACAAATGGACAGTGCGGCCGCTGCGCGGGTGCCGTCTTCTGAATGATGGCAAAAGTCCGCCCGTTACACATTGGACGGAAGGCATAACGGAGTTTAACCAGACTGACCTTTGGTAGCCCTCCTTCAGTCTAACCATGGCGCATTCTTTCGAAGCCAAGTAACTGCTCTGTTAAAATATAGGTTTTCAGCGCCAACGAAAACACTTGCCGTGCATCCATCTGTTTCTTATTCAACGAGACAATCTGTCGTGCACGCAGAGGGAAGAACGAATTCTTGCGAGTTTCGGATCTTAAAGTGAAGTCCACGTTGTCCGCCTAGTATGCTGTGGACATTTTCATGAGAAAATTCACTAGGTCTCTGTAGCTGAACGCTTTTTGGAACACGTCGCTAGCGAATCAAGGATTATGCGTGACTGACGCACAGCAGCTTGCGCTACAAATAACTCTTAGCAAGCACTGAGCAACTACCTCCGGACAATTTTTCGCCGGCCCCGCAAGCGCCGCGAAAGTTGCAGCAAAAGGTTGCGGCGCCATGGATATAACAAGGCCTCTATTGGGTGCCTTCTCATCTAAACGTGCACACGAGCACTACTCCTTCATCTTTTCTAGGCAATCACACGCATGAAAATCCAAAGGCTCCATTAATTGGTTTGCAATTCGGTTTTAATGCCATAGTGAGTTGAATAAGCTAAATCAACTGACAACAGTTGCAAAACACAAAAGAAATGTGCGCTCGTTTTCATTAACATCAATACAGTACAGAATCTTTTAAGGTCCCCACACTCTGTTACATGGCTTGAACCAGCGGGCTTGTTTATGAACTTCGCATCGTCAGAATGAGACAAGATTTTGGCGTTGGTGCCACTTTCGGCAGCGCTTTAGCATTATCACCAAATGCTCTTATCCAAAGAATCGATGCGGGCGATAGACGAAAGCAGGTACGTGCTGACGCTGTTTGCAATATCTGGGTGGTTGCTGTCGGTGCTAACGACTGGCACGGCAGGCTAGCATTTTCTCTGAAACAGTGTTAAGAAAAAATATGGCATTCGAATGCAGTATAATGGCCCTTATTACAGCAACAGTTGTTTGATAGCAAAGAGTGAAACTAGTGGGATAAATAAAGCAAGGAGTCTTCTTAGCTGCTTCATTACTTTTGGGTCCCGATTTTTCAGAGTGGCGCGAGATGATCATGCAGGGGTACATTTGATGAGCTTAAGCTTAGCTTCATCAAGAAGGCCTTGAGCTGCAATGGCCACTCGTAAAGGCAGAAAACGCCAAATCAAACATTTACACCGAATATTTAGCAGGTTTCTGTAGGCTCCTAGACTAAGGCATTGTGTGGGGAGCCCCGGTGTACGATAGTGCGACGAGACAATCTTTTGAATGGATGCCCAATAGATAAAAATAGACTATTTTGTGCTTTGAAAATGATAATATCCGACCGGGAAATCTGAAAGGCTTCGAAATCTGTCGGCTTTTGCGAAATCAGAGAGGAAACATTTACAGTTTCCTTGGGACCCGATGCCCCGATGTACGGATGCCTGAAGCGCTGGGAAAAGCAACAATCAGGCTCAAACAGCGAGCGGCCATCTTACTGAAATCAAGTACGTTTCAGCCGCCAACCATGTGGTTGACCTTGATGCTCCCTATATGGCGGCAGCAAGCTATCATGTAATAGCAGTGTAGAAAATACTGAACAAGCAGAGTTTACCAGCAGTTAATAGAGGAAGGCCGCGCCTTCATCATTATCTTTTTCGTGGTACGAGCAAAAGAAACCAGCTAATTACCAAAAATACGGACATATGGCAATTCCTGCTCTGCTAGACATACTAAATAAACAAAATGACGATAGCACTTTAGAAGCGTGAACAGCGAAATTTTCAAGAGAAAAGCAACAAACCATCAAAAGACGTGGTGCGGCTATCCCGTACTATATGACCTTACTTTATGCGTACTGTCTGATACGCTCTTATATCTAAAGTTTGCGGTGTTGCCACGGAACCATTTTTCCAAAGCCTCGAAGTAATTGAAACCATAAATGCACGTGCAGACTGTAGATATGGATCTCGAGATTTTCACAATGATAGCAACGAGGAGAGCACAACCAGACTCGGAGCAGAACGTTGTTTCGTTCTTTGTAAAGAAGCCAAAAGCTGCAGCGCCGTAAAAGCAACAGTAATAGTATATACAGAGAACGGCTCTTTGACAACAGCAAAGTTGCACTGCCATGGAAGAATGCGGTGCCTTTGCTTTAGAATAAGCAAAATAAAAGTAACTTACAAAAAACTAAGTGATCTTGAGAACAAAAGTGGATTGAGCAGAGAATAAGAATACCACTGAGCACATTTGAGCAGCAGTTGACCTTTTGCGGTTCTAGCACTAATGCCACAACCCCCCTGGCAGCAGGCGTCGACAGATTTCCTTGTTTGTCCCTACTTGAAAAATACTTTTTTGTCTCTTTTTATCGTAATTTTGCCCAATTTTGCGGCATTACAAGATTTGTTTGCTCACAAAAAGTGGCGTGCACTCAAGATTTAAGATAATCATGCATGCATTGCATGCCCAGTGCTCTGCTCAGCTCTTCGTAGGTCATGGTTAACCAGCCCATTGCACGACAAAGTTGCTTTCTTTGTTTTTTAGGGAGCTCAATGCTGAGTTTACTGCGTGCTTAAAGAGTTACAAGCTCTGTCACTTTGTAGGCAGCGGGGAGGCATGGAAGAGAAAAGACTCTTGTTGCCGCGGTAACCTTTTTGCCAGAAAAGCTTCATTCGCTGACAACGAAATTAGCAAATGTATTATTGGTCGCTTATATATCAGCCGCTTTCATGCAGGCCATCAAGGAGACGCTGGGTCCCGCTGTGTTCGGGGAGCCATTCTGTGTCTTAGGGCCACGAAGTAGCTTTGTAACCGCAGTCTGAGGACTCGAGACATCCGTTTTGAGATGCACTGAAATGACTATTTCCTCGCAACAACGCATCTGAAAGATGGCTCCCTCCTCGGCACCAGCCGTGCATTCTTCAAGTGACTACAGGAAAAATTATAATGCAGAAGGGTCAGATATTAGGTCACTTGTCGTGCCCATAAAGTCACCCCCTCTAGGAGTGAGTTCCGTGGAAGGCTTTTTGATGCTTCTAGGGATACACTGTAGATACAACCACAGAATATCTTGGTTTTTCCATATTATCCTATATTTTGGCTAAATTCCGGGAAACACGCCTTGCCATTTTTGTACTGTGCCGTATTGTTTTTGGCGCTAAAAGTTAACAGTAGTACTAGCTCTTCAAAAGCATTTGTGTACTGATAGTGAGGAAATTCAATTTCTCACTTTACACCTCAGAAAAGTACCTGTGGTTCGAAGATATCTGGCGTTTAGAGAGGAACAGCGTTTTCTATGGCCAAGGCAGACAGAAAATGCTCTGATATGCGACATGCATAACTCTTAAGAATAATAGTTGGAAGGCGTGCTTTCCAAGTCAGCTGACTCACCTGTCGGTATCTGCTGAGTTCAAATCTCCTATGCCTATCGCTCCGACGTCATGTATCCTTGCAGTCGCAATGTAGCAAAGCAGAAAAAGAGCAGCTTCTGCGAGATGCCACAAGTTCGCTGCAGGAAGCTTATCTTGACCTGCTTGGAATAATTCCAACAAGGTAGGCGACTAACCACATGGCTTGCTCGATGCTAACCCTGATAGCTAGCATCCTACAGTGTGTTTTGTCAGGCTTTGAATGGATAACACCCTATGCTCCACAATTTTGAAGTGGTAGGCGCTACTATGGGCACAGTACAGTTTAATCGAATCAAGACTAATGCCGCTAGCTTTCTATGGTATGAACAAAAAATTCCAAACATTATTTGCTGTAAACGCATTTAGGAACAATCGGAAAATTGTACAGAAGAACTTAAAGCTCTGGAAATGCCAGATATCTGTATCCTGGTCCCCAGGAGGGTACACTATTACTACCGATGGCGCTGCGCTTTAACGCGGGCTGGAACCAAGGAGCCGTAGATGCGCAGGGACTTAGCATTAGCTCTTATCACTGTTCCGCAAACACCAAAACGAAAGTATTTTCCTGTAGAAGGCGTGTGTGTTTGTTTGATTAGCTAGCTGTACATACCCAGAAACTCAGTCTCGTCTTTTTCGTGGTGCTATGGTTACCATAACAAGCGTATTGCCCCTCATGAGCTTAGAGCCACCCAGAAGCTTGCTACTAGCTGCTTTGTGTTTGTGAGTATTTAGAAGAGATGCTGTTGCACAGGAGCTCGTTGTCGAATTCCCGCACTCGAAGCGTCAAGAAGCACCCGAGCAAAAAGACACTTCTGGAGAACTACCCGAATACGAGACAATTGTAAGCGCGCAGCCATACATTCCACAGTCACGCCTCAGAAAACGTGGCTCTGCTTGTCTATCTGCAAACAGCCGCCTTGGTTAGCCTTGTGGCACACGCCAACATCACTGAAATGGTGAAAATTTATTAATACAGTTCGCATGCGGTGCCATCCTATAGGACACTACGCCTCTACCCCTGCCAAAGCGAAGATATTCCGATGAGAGTGAAGAGAAGGAACGTGAGAGAGAAATTAGATTGGCCCGAGACATGGAATATATGTAGGTAGTCAATCTGTGCCTCTTTTAAAGGAAGGCTGCGCCTTCTCCCACAGGAACACGATCACAATTCCACAACAGTTCATGCAAGCTGTAGCGCATTGCAACAAAAAAAGCAAGGGAAAGATTTTATGTTATGCCCTAAATAAAGACTGCCGCTCCGGGGAACATGGAGCTGTCTCGGCTGCTACGTACGCAAGGATCTCTGGCATTCTAAATATAAATGCTGTATTACAGGCGCTCAACTAACCTATTCAGGCTATTTCAGAGGATCAGCTCGAACCCATCAGAGCTTGAAGAGCTTACGCAGCTGCCTACTGCACAACAAATGCCGCAAACGCAGAAGTTTGGTGCCAGCTGGAGAAGATCATCAGCGGAAAGCGGAGACCTTTACTACCAAGGAACGGTTCCCGCGTATGCGGCCCTCTCAGCAACCACAACGCATGTAATTGAAGCAGCTGCCAATGAAGCACGCAGGCGCAGGCCGCTCTCATCAATAGCAACGAAGCCAAAGATGTCAATGCTGCCAAGGCAACTGAGTTCAAGATATTTATCTCGAAGTGGCAAGCTGAGACTGAAAGCCTTTGTTGCAAATGAAGATAGCCTCTTCATCTGCCTGGTACTCCCCGGAGATGACCAGTGATACTGGATGGGGGAGAGTTTTTAAAGTGCATCCCTGTGTTCGTGTGCAATGAAACAGCTTTTCCTCGCCAAACAGAAACCTTGCGCAGCACCATTGTAGACCGACAAAGGGACTCTGCACCAAAAAGATACTACTCAAGAATAGGCTCAGAAGATGACGGAACGAGAAACTACAGGAACACTGTTTCGAGTCACCAAGAAGCGCTGCAAAGGCTTATAGCCAGCGGCACAGCGGGAGCATCTGGAAGTGGAGCAATAAGCAAGATGCTGCTGTCATTTAGCGCCCAGTCACGGGCTAAGTGGCAGCGATCATACTCGGGTAAGGCGTGAACAACACGTAATCATGATGATGCTCAAGCCTGAAGCTTGAAAGTGCCGAACTGCATTTTGATTTGTGCAGCGGCAAGGCGTAGTACGGAGGAGCAAAGTGTGTTTCAAGATCTTCGTGACAAGTTTATTCTGCCTTACGCCGCATTCCGCAGATTGCCGCTGGTGCGTAAACGCCTCCTAAAGCTTCAAGATGCTCTTTTCATATCTTTGGCTTGCCTATCTAAAATGACGGCTTGCTCACCACCTCCCAGTGCGAAATCTTGGTACCAATAATTTTGGCAGAACATAACTCTTGAGGAAGGGAATGCGAAAAGAGCCTGGAAAACCTTGACAGTAATTCATGGTGTTTTTGTGCTTCGATTACAAATTCGTCCTGTCGCACGGTGTCATGATTTGAGTAGGGTGAATGGAAAGTAGTTCATTGGTCTGCACTACGAGGAGCAGATTTTCTGATGCCAATTGCATTTGAAAATTACGCAGAATCGACTGAGCCATTGAAGGTAACCACGGCTACACTCTAACTATGCCTGTTCCAGAATTAGGCTCAAGTGCAAAGTGCAACTCTCCGAAAGCAAGTTATTCTGCGTTCAAACAGAGGAAGCTATAACTGCTGTTGGTTGAGTGTGGCACGAGCAGGTATCACCAAACAGCATGAAGGAACGAATTACTTCCGTTATTGGAGAGAGCCTTCTTTTGGAGCTGTTGACGCATCGCCCACTAAGTGCAGCGCAGGTAGCTGAGATTCAAGTGTTGCTGGCATCAAAGTCTGTAGCACGCTTCGCCTTCGCCTTCTGCCACCTCGTGCACTGGGTCGCGTTTGGCCAGACACAACCTGATGCAGCCGAAGATACTGAGACTCTCGAGTGTGATCCCCAGAAAGCAGGCGTCGAATCCTCCTCACCTTCAGACTGTGCACATGGTGGCGTCGAATTCGTCTCAGCTGCTGATATCAAGAAACCGCATGATCTTGCAAGGGGGTCTTCTGCTGGCCTGCGCCAGAAAAAAGATGGTCTAGACGAAAACCAAGAAGTTCGCGAAGAAGAAGTGCAAGCCGTGAACGCGGTTGCAAAGACTCATCCAGTGGCAAAGCTAAACACCGAAAATCCGAATTATATTTTTAGGGAAGAGCTTCTTCGCCTTCGGGGAGGAAGCGCTAACCTCAGCAGTCTCTTTGGTGGGGGCTTCACTGCAGCGGACAGAAGGTATGGGGTTCTTCAGCAGGCATCTGGGGTGGCACTGACCTCCGAAAGCAACAACCTAGAAGAATACGAGGACCTTCAAATCCCGCTCAACACTTGCAGAAGAAGACTGAGAGCCCTAGCGGCCGCTGAGATAGCTTATCGAGATGTCATGGAAAAGATAAAAGTGTGTTTCGCCGTCCTGTACAGCAGTGTATATTGCCAGCAAGCAACTAACGTGACAATGCTTGCAAGCTGCCCTTCTGCTTCCAAGAACGCTGCTGTTCAAGAGGATTTAGTGAAATGTTTTTTCTGCGCAGGCCAACTTTGGAGCATTTGGCATTTCCCTCATTTGCCCATTGTCGGTCCTCGCTGTTAAGGACGCCATTGCTTGGGCGTTGAGACAGCAATTGCCCAAACTGCTGGGACAGAAACAGCTCCAGCTGGAACTCGCTGATCGCATTAATTCGCTATTCGCGCAACTTTTTGATCAGCAGGGGTATTTTTCAAGGTAGGCTTTGCCAATCAAAATTTCCGATATCCACCGAATATCACGAATGCTCTTTGACAGTGTACTCCTGGCTTGCCTTTCTTAGGTTTCCTGCTATTGACGCCCACCCACATACCCAGCAGTTACAGAAGAGGGTATGTCGTCATGAGCACGTTGCACTGCTGGCTCGTTGGACTGAATAGTTGCGCAATTTCCAGAAAAGATGAAAAGCTCACTGTGATTTTGATGAAAGTGCCTGTTGCTGCAGTGTTTCGAGGCACACAACGAAACGCAACATGAGACCTCACGAAGGGCAGTTACAGCCATGTTCATATTCGCGTGTTCTTCAGTTGGAGAAGTACCAAGCGAACTGCCCAAAACCGCCTGTTTCCGCAATAGAATGCTTCCAGACGTTGTGCTCTCCTTTAGACCTCACGCAGTGCACGGAAAAGCTAGAGCTGCAGGTAAAGGAGCTGCAAGATGAGGTATACAAGCAGCCTTCGATTCTCCAGCTGTTCCGTGAAGATTTGTCAATGCCGAGACAACAGCATACCGGAGATGAAGACCCGCAGCACAAGCTATTACGCCTTCAAAAAGAACAACAAGAACTTTTATCCACCAGGGATCCCAAAGTGTTTGAACCTATTACGAACTGGAATTGCCCAGGTGAAACCTTTCGTTCATCAACACAGGTCGTGAATGTAGGGTGCAGCTTCTGTGTATTCGTTGTGTGCTATGAAGGTTGCCATTTTAATTTTGGGGGGGAAATGCAAAATTGGCTTCAACTGCTTTTGGCATTTTAGCTGCTGTAGCTGACTCTACGCGAAATGCACTTGTAAAAGTCAGGCTGCTGCCAGACTGGGGCATGTGATTCAGGAGCATTCCAGAGACTACCGCAGGAACCCCAGCGGCAGAGTGTTGGTCCGAAATCTACCATGTACAATAAGATTTCCTCGTGAGCTGAAAATCCCATTATGACTTCTCTTGTTCAGGGAAACAGGAGCTGCTTGGAGGCGCCATTTCGTTGCAAAGAGGCAAGCGCGGGCTGCAGCTAAATGCGGTGGCTTGGGAGCCTTTTAGATTCCTGTGCATTATTTTTTTCAGGACGAGCCGAGTAATGCTGTGCGAGATGCTTGGCAGCCTTACGCATACCGATCCGAGGGTGCGCATGCTTGCGCAAAAGGACAGAAAACACCACTACATGTATTCCGAGTTACGAGGACCTCGAATGGTTCCGCGTTGTGCGTCTGGTACGCACATCTCGTTTGCTGCCATGAACAAAGCAAAAGATAAGAAATCACGCGGGGTCAAGTTAAGGAGTTCCTTCCAGAAGGAGAAATCTATGAACCGCGCAGTTTCCAAAGAACATTGCTCAGAAGACGTCCTCCACGCTGCGCGGGAAACGTCGGGACATCAGGCTAACTGCCTTGATGGCGATGGAACCCAATTGGTGGGCATAGGCTAGCCGAAGGCAAAGTTGCGTGCTCTTTAAAGAGCTCATTTTTATAATATTTCTACCATAGTTGTTCCAGTGCTGCATTAAGAAGCAAGTTTCGGAGGCAAGTTGCTGCGCCGCAGTCGTTTCAGGCTAATGAGCCCCTGCATTGTTTATCGACAGTGGTGAATGAAGAACTCTGTGAAGATGAGAAAAGACATGAGAACAAAACCAGGGCTTGTACAGTTGTTGCCGAGATGAGGAACGACGAAAATGGTGCAGGGCCTCAGGTACAAAGCCCTCTCATAGAGGAGGAAGAAAATATTCAGAGCCAGTGGGAGGCTTTTTGGCGAGTTGTCCCTGTTGCTAAACAATCCCGCAAAAGGCAACAAATACTGGAAAGATCTCGCTGCAATGCCAGCAACGTTCCTGCGAAGACTATGAAGGCAAGGAGCCCCCGCTCCTTTGAAAACGACTCCCAGAAAGTCATGGGGACCATTTTATGAAAGCTCCGTAATACATGAATGCGTAAAATGTTCCAGCTCCGTGTGCCTTCCGTGCATACAAACGCCAGAGATTCGATATTCCCTTTGGGCCTTTGGTCCGAAATTAGCAGTGTGCATGGATGCCCGTCGATTTGCTGAGGGGGTGGCTGCGCAGACATATCTCAATGTTGAGGGAAGAAACCCAATGCCGCTTTCAGGACAGCAAAGCAGTAGGAAGCATGTTAAACAGCTAAAAAGTAACAAGTCACGGAAACGGTTTGCCACGTGGCATTTCTAATGTGTTATTTGAGTACTTGAATACTTCCGAGAACAGAAAGTGGAATATGTGGCGCTCGCTATGCGTAGGGCCACAAGGGGAAACAGGGGAACTCACGATCACAAGAAAGTCTACAGGGCGCGAGCATCTGAAAAAGGAAGTGGACCAAAGTTTCTTGGAAAGTGGAGTATCGCAGCAGGTAGAACAGCTCCAGCAGCAGCAGCTGCTTCCTCAAAAACCGAGAAGCGCAAGGCTGCGCCACAATTGGGCAAGCATACCAGGTTACTATGATAAACGCAAGTCGGAGCTTCCAAGATATCCAGAGCAGCGCAAGCGCTAACTTCTTACTACAAGATAGCGTAGTACAGATCGGCAGTTAATGATGAATGGGAGGCCAAAGAGCACCACCAAGCCTACGTCGCATTCTAAAGCCTCAGCACTCCTAGAGTGCTTTGCTGTAGGCGGAATCCTGCCTTTGCTAACTGCTGTTGCAGATGCGATCGAAGGAATCATGCCAGCTGATCCAGAGAACTTGCAGTAGCCCCACCTACGCATTCAATATGTCAAACTTCGACTACGTTAACTTTTGCAAGCAGAAGTGCTAAGCATCATTGTAGTATTTATGGGATGTTGTCTTCATGGCGGTGCACAGCTGCCACTGAGCTGCTTACCCCTTCGGGAAAAAGGACGGAAGAAAATTATTTTGTATGCTGTAGCAGTCCTTCTGCGAACTTCTAGTGAGAGCTGTGCCCACACAGCAAAAGGCTGCAATGCATCAACCTGCATTTTCCGCGTAGCACTAAGCTCTATAGTAATCTATGCCGGAGCATGATGATCATGACTTGGCTTTTCGATTTGTACCGCAAGAGGCTGTGTGCATACTTCGCATCATCTCTATGACTATGCAGACTGCTTTTTTCTGGCTAAACAAGCGTGCTATGGCTATGAAGAGGCGGCATAGCTGACGTTATCTCTCCTTCGCCGGACGTCACCAATGCATGCCACGCGACACCTGTTCAAGGATACAAGGCTCTCACGGCGCTGGCTTTCTCGCAATTTCACATCGTATTATGAGTCTCAAGAAACAATGCTGTTTTCGATAAACACTTGCGCGATGAATTTTTCAAATTCCTTACACAATACCAAAAAGCAGCTTTGAGCAGCCCACGCCGGATTGGAATATTCAGGTCTACTCCTGCTGAATTACCATGCCGAGAATTAGGCTGTGCGAATATAGTTACAAACTGTGTCATATGCTTGAAAGGAAAAGAATTCCAATGTAATAACATCTTGTCACTTGCGCCATCGAAAAGGCCCACCTGCTTTGCCAACAGTTTCTCGCATGGCGGGCCAGTTTTTGGCACGCAAACAATGGAAATTTTTGTTGTAACAGTGTCATATCATCTTCCTTGGATTTCCGCCTGTCGAAGTAAGCTCAGTGTACCCGCTCTCAGCGAAGTTACAATGGCGCAATCTAATGTAACAGTAAAACCCTCCACGCTAGGTAGCTTAGCATGCCTGTAGGCATTCTTAAAGGGCCACTGATGCCAGTGATCCTGAAGGCCATGCAGGATTCCCTCTCGGAAACATGGCGGCATGACTTCCTGTAACTCTCCGAATTTGCGAATAAATGCCCCACGGAGCCACACAAGCGGAGTTAGACCGTTGTGAGGTAGTGTGAGTGAGCGCAACTATGGTTCTGTATTTTGACAGGCTGGTATACCGAACGAAACAGCGACCGTCATGGGACCATCAGGAACTGTGTACGCGGAAGCTGACTATTCATATGTAACCCTAGTAAGGACCCAATAGCTGAGCCCGGATTAATCAGTTGGAGTGGCTGACCCGCATACTACTATCGCTTCCTTCTTGTCAATCTCGAGAAGCGACAAGAGTGAAAAAAACTTGTGTCGCTCAACAGTGAGCATACCATATCCATCCTCCCAAGTAATTTAAACGGTGACAAGCATGCGCCAAGCCATGACGTTACTGCAAGATGCAAACTGCGTCTTCTAGCTGAATTTCTTAGGTGCAAATTTTTGGAGAAGCTTTCCTTTTTCAAGCACTTCGTTTACAAAGCGAAAGCCTGGCGTATGCTGCCCGCCCTATTGAGCGGAAGGAGCGGAGCCCTTCACATAAAGGCAATACTGAAGCGCGCAAATAACAAAGGAATAACTGTTAAGACAATGCATAATTGTGTTTCTAGGCCTCAGTATACTTGAGACATGAAATTTTCGTGTTTTCTCTTACTTTCACGCCAGCGGTCCTCCATCAGCCGCAGCCACAACGGTGTCGGCCCTGCATACGATGGGTGGGAGGCCAGGTGTGTAGCACGGGATTTCTGTAGCCTCCAGCTAGTTTATTGTGCTTTTTCTTGGTGAACTTCCGTTTTCAAGCCAGTAATTGAGACTGTAGACTTTTCGCTACGGCGTTTCTGTGTAGCCGAGCGTGCAGTGCTGGGGACCAGCGGCCTTTGTGGAACCCAAAGCCACAACTGCAGCCACCAGGTGTGCTGATCGCTTCAGGTCCTTCATCTGCTAATTATGGGTAAGGCATTTTTGCATAGTCGAAAGGGCAGCCAGTTGTTAGGTGTTCCTCCTAGAGACACTCCCGGCACAGTGCCGCTTCCCGATGGCCCGTCGGTGTCCTCCAAACTTACAAGTGAATGACTGCTTGTAAGAGCTGCATGCATTGATTTATCTGTTTTTATGTTGCTGAGGTGCAGGAGAAGAAGGCGGTTGGGGCCCTGGCGGCGCCACGAGCCGTTTCCAGGAGGTATTACTGAGCGGCGGCAGCAAAGTGCTGCAGCAGGCGACAGAGTTCCTGGGGGAGGGCCCGAAGCCTCTTCGGTTTCTTTGCTTTATCGGTGAGTTGCGTATTGAAAACTTATTTCGAACTCTGAACCTTGAGCGCTAAACCGCGCGCGGCCTAGGGGGGTTTCTCTGTTACCTAAGCATGTTCCGAACACCTTCAGACATGCACTTCAGTTGGCTTCGTATGATTTAGAAAGCAAGTAATGGAGTAGCAAAGGAGGAAACTGCAGAAAATAAGTTGAGTTTCTGTCTTTTGTAGGGGGCCTCATGACGGTTGTGACATCCGGCTTGGCCTGCATTAACATCTTCTCCATCCTTGTCGAGCCCTCGAATTACATTTTGCAAGTTTATTTGGTGTAAGGATTAAACTCAACCGAAACCGCTGCCTTAGACTTTAAGTGTGAAGAGAAGCAACCAATTGCCACCGCAGGCCGCGGCGGCTCACGATTGAGTAGTTTGCAAAAGGTGCCCATGAAAGCAAGTAACATTCGCAGAACAGAGCTAACAACACAAATTGGCCCTTATTAAATGGTGCTTTGGACTATTTTTTGAGAATTCTGGCGCCTTGTGGTTGTTTAGGTTGTTCGGTCTGCTGACTATGGCCGTAGAGGCTAAAGACATACCACCACTTGAGCGCATGCGGCCTTTCTTTTTCTCGTGGTTTCGCTTTTTGACTGTACCGGGGGGCAAAGGCTGCTTCTATATATTCTACGGTGAGGCCTCCTGGATCAAAGACTATGCTGCTAACCCTTGAGACCAATTCCTTTTCGACTGAGGGCTGAGAGAGTCCTGTTGCTGCTGGCGCAAGTTATGTACAAATTATATGTGAGTCATATCGAGTAAATTAATATGCAGCTTCTGTGATTTCTTCAACGTGCTCTTCTCAGGCTCTCTTTCGCTGTCGCTTTGGAGGAGTTCCTTCTTCTTGGCGCTCGTGGGTGAGTTTCCTGTTACTTGGTTTTGTTCATTTGTCTAAGTGGTCATTGTTTGTTTGTCTGTTTGCTTCTTTATTCCTTATTTTGTTCTATTGAGCCAGTCCTTGTACTGTTTCATCTGCTAGTTGGTCATCTGTCTGCCTTGCTGCCTGCCGGTCAGTTTATCTGTTCTCCTCACTGCGTCTTTGCGAGGAAACAAAACGGAGAAAGAGGGTTCATTGAGTATGCCTTAAAGCCTCTTTGCATGAGGAACTTGCATCTTTGCCAAGGCGGCATCTTGTCGTCTTTCTGCTGAGTATCGCGCAGGCATTTACACCGCCAGCATGGGCATTGTATGTGTTCTTGTCCACTTTGGAATGCGCCAGGAGCTGCAGCAGCATGGCATCGCAATCTCAGTGAGCCAGGAGTTGCTGCATTTCACGTTTGCTCTGTTATGGGTGATCACTAGAGCATTTGACTAGATATGCCACTGTTTAACTATCAGAGCTTGCTGTTGAGTGCTGCGCCCACTGCAGGACGGGCCTGAACAGGAAGTCGGGCTGGGCCGGGCCATCGAGCCGGAAAACATCACCCCACCAGCATTTTCATGATAAACCCAAATTATTTAGCTGCAGAAATCAGGTGGTGAAGTTTGGCGCCCAATTTGAAGTGCTTGGCGTTCATCGCACAAAGTCAGCACGGCACTTCAAAAGACCTAGAGGCCCAGTATTAGTGCCCGTGGCCACTTTGTTCTCTTTACCTCACCTTTTCACTCCCCGCCGAAATACTTGAATACACTGAGGAAACAAAGGATCAGTCGCAGTCCGTAAGGAATTACGGTTAATGTAATGTGCGGTCTGTCTCTGTGAACATCTGCCGGGGACAGCTCGAGCTTGACTTGAGGCCATTGCTGACAGTTCTAGATGAGCAGAGTGGCTTCGTGCTTTCTGCGGCTGCCCAGTAGGCTTGTATTTTTTTTCCATTCTCTGACTGTTTGGCTGCCACCAAAGCGTACGTCCTAGTTGTTTTTCGGTAATGTTTTGAGCACCGAAGTTAAATCGTAAACCCTTGACAAAGCGGCATCACAGGAGCGACGCTTAGGGGGAGTGTTCGAGTGTTTGTTTACATAAAGCAAACCTTGTCGATAGACAGATGCATACAGCAAAGTATTCGATCTTCGTGACGTGAAAGCTCTTTTTAGATCCTAAATGTAGTTCTTCGAACACCCGGGGGTTAACATTTTTCTCCGGTGTCTTTGTGAGTCATGAAGCGCCACTTGCATGTGATTGGCGCTTCAAGCATTTAAGCTACTGCAAGGCGTGAGCGTTGGGTAGCTTGACGGGGAGCTGTTTCTGGGTAGAGCTATGGGCTTGTGGCTGAGGCTCAAGACTGGCAGATTACGGTGAGCTATTAACGGCTAGCCCTATAGTGGTATCTCCGTTTCATTGCTCCTTATGCAGTGGCTAGAGCGGCGGCTAAAATCACTTTCTGCCTAGTGAATACTCACGTCACTGGCGTTTTGGGTAGACAGATTACTTTGGCGTTTCGGTAGAGAAAACTTTCTTCGGTAGCGAAGTTCAAGGAAGTGCCCTGGAGGCGCAACGTAGTGAAGATAGTGACTAGACAAGAGCGTGAACAGCAACTAACAGAAGAAGTGGAAGCTACAGCAGAGATTAGAAACAGCAGTAAGAGATACAGCAAAGACTTGGGAAATATTAATCGCTCTTTTGCTCGTGGGTGGCCAGTGGCGTAGAGGGGTTGAGGGAGCGATCCACTGGGTAAACGGCTTACGGGCTTCCCTGCATTGATTGGACTGTTGCTGTTTATCAAGAGGCCAAAGTATCGGGTGAAATGTGGTATTTGACGAGCGGAAGGGTGGGAATGCATAGCGCTCTCCTCGTTGCAGCTCGGGAGCAGGACAAGCCCAGAGGCTTGCAGCTTGATGTGGCTTCTGGGTGCCGTTTGTTTGAAAGAACACCATTAAGCCAGTTGGAACGGCATAAGACAAAGTCTTTAGCCAGTATCACTCCCTTCTCATCTTAGGCTTCCTAGTGTAACGTACCGTAAGTACGACTCCTGAGTGGCTATCAGCTGGTTCATTTTTCGGCACTGCTGGGCTTGTCCCAGGACTTCTTGGCAGCCGGATTTTTCTCTGAAATATCCATAGCACACTACATATTAGTGTTTCATTTATCTACACCATCAATCTAAGATTGCTTAGTCGGTTGGGCGCGCGAAGGGCTCATGGGCGCTCGTGGCCAAGGTGCCAACAGATCGCCGTGCACAGGTCTCTTTCCCTCTCCGCCGCTACAATAGACCATGTTTTAGCTAAACTGGTCTGCTGCTGAGCATTGTGCCGTTATGGAGAGAAGTACACCAACAACTACACAGAAAATTCTCGATAACCTTTCTCAGGGCAACGTATACCGGTGTGGGGAATATTATTAGAGAGACAAACGCGCATCCTTCGAAACGCTGGTGTGCAATCATGTGAGCATCACAAACAAACGCATATATGAGCCTATGCTGCATGCATTTGGGTGTACAGGATGTGCACGTCGATCTCCTTCGCACTTCTGCGGAGTGGCGTGTATGAGATCTGTGCTGTTTCCGAAGATTCACGTTCATGCCTTGAATACAGGTTACCTTGGGGGTGGACGGCGACAAATAGCTATTATTTTGGTTTCAAAATTATTTAGCAGCTGCTTAAATAAAAAATAAAGATAACCGGGTGAATTTGTTGCTGGGTTTCCGCAAGAAGGGCAGCCGTTGCTCTGCTTGGGGTTGGGATCAGTGTCTAGATAGCACGCTCGCGTGGCACTGTCTCTGTTTGTATGCCACAAAAGTCTCAGCGTTTGGTCCATTTTATTTGCAAATCGAAATTCTTCATTGAATCGTACCTTTTCCAATATCTGGCCGTCGCTGGCGAATTTTTGCGCTGCATGCCTCAGCAGAGCCTGACTTGAGTAGCATTTTTGTAGGTCTTGCCGCACCCACAGCCGCCGCGTGCTACTCCTCCGTTTCTTTTCCTTCACAAATACGGCATCCTTGAATATTGTCGTCAACTCCAGATACCGGAAGATTTAATTCTGGCACGTTGCTGCGTGCTAGAGACGATAACGCGGAGCCGTAGCCCGTAGACTCTTAGTCGCGAACCTACATAGACATGGGTCGGAAATTCAGGCCCAGGCTCCCCGCCCCCGGGGAGGTGCTGTACCCCCTGGATGGCTCTCCCGCGGTGGAGTCTGTGATGAGCCCCAGCGGCCTGAAGCTGGCGCTGTATGCGTGGCGGGTGCAGCAGCCGAAAGCGGTGGCTCTCTTTATTCACGGTGTACAGACTCACGCGAGATTCGAATTTCTAAGGCACCTAAACCCAGGCGAGCCCGACTTGCCTTCTCCAGCTCCCCCGGCTGCAGCCGCGCCCGCGGGCGCCGCAGCAGGCGCTGCAGCGCAAGCGGCACCCGCCGCAGCCTCAGGAACAGCAGCAGCACCTGAAGCAGCAGCAAAGGAAAGACGCGGCAGAGGGAAAGCTAAGGCTGTACGGCCAATAGGCCGACAGTGCCTGCGCTGGTGCATCTACGAAGGCAGCTGGGTGCAGCAGCTCAACCGCTGGGGCTGCTCCGTCTACGCCGGGGACCTGCAAAGTTTTGGCCTCTCGGAGGGCTGGAAGGGCCGCCGCTGCAGCGTCGAACGCCTCGACAACTTCGCTATGGATGTCATTGCCTTTGCAGAGTTCGTAGCCGCAGATATCAGCGCCAGGCCCGCCACCGGGGGCTCCCCAGCGCCCTCGGGGGACCAGCAGCCGCCCCCCATCTACCTCGTGGGCATTTCCATGGGTGGCTTCTCAGTAATTCGCGCGTTAGAAATCATGGGCGAAACGCACCACTGGCTTGTCCGCGAGGCCCCTACATCTGAGCCCCCAAACCAGGAGGCTCCAGCTGGGCCCCCCCGCCAGGGGCCCCCGCACAGCTCCACCCAAGGGGCCCCCGTGGAGCCCCCCGAAGGGGCCCCCTCGGCAGCGCTGTCGACGGGAAGCCCTTCCGGTACCCTCACGGAGGCTCCCACAGGGGCCCCCTCAGGAGCCCCCACAGGGGCCCCCAGTGGGTCCTCCGACGACATAAGGCCTCGCATTGTTGGCTGCGTCGCTCTGGCGCCCATGCTGTCCATAGAAAAGGCCAGCTCGGGGGCCTACAACAGAACCATGACAAAAGTTGGGGGAGTTCTGTCTCGTGTGGCTCCGCATTTGGGGGTGGTCAAGGTGCCTCCGGCTCGGCTTCCGTGGGTTGATGACCAGAAGAACGAGGTAGGATAAGAAATTTACATTACTGTAATTCAATCCAGGCTTCTGCGTTCAATTTTGTACTCTTCATGAGGTTTTAGCTAGGGGTTTTGCCGTGCCCACCACAAGCTTGAGGCGCGCACGAAAACGATACTGTTGACTTTACTCATTTCAGGTTTCTGCATTGCCCTTTTTTAGGCTTTCTTTGTCTTCCATGACAAAAAATGTGGCCTAAGTATTCTAAGTATTCTAAGTAGTATTCCTAGTTGCGGTAGCGAGCTACATTTCCACCTGTACTTTTTCATACTGTCTTCGTAATGAGTTTGTGTCCACATTAATTCATATTCGCGTTTCCGCACATTTCATCGCCCAGAGTGCTCGCTGTTTACGTGCGTTTCGCTATCTTCACGGGGGTGCTTCTTAATTCGTCTTTTGCACCATAGGGCCCATGGGGATGCAGGTTGATGCACACGTTTCCTCTTGAACGCTTGTAGCATTTGTGATATTTATGTTTATTTCGCTTTCTTTATTTTGTATCTTTGTGGCTGTGCATTAATTTGCTGCACTGTAGGACCCACTGGTGACGTGCCCGTTGAAGATCCCGGCTCGGTTGGCCGCTGAGGTGATGGCTGCTGTGCCTCGCGTGCACTTGAATGCGAAATTCATTCCAGTGCACATTGCCCTTCTAATTATACACGCCAGGGAGGACTCTATCGTGGAGCCACAGGTCAGCTTCTTGGGAAACAGCACAACCAGCAGCAACAGTAGCAGTAGCGGCAGTAGCGATACAGCAGCGGCAACACAAGCTAAAGTTGCAGCACCTGCAGAAGCACTAGCAGCAGCAGCAACAGCAGGCTCATAATGCCATGGCGTGCAGCAGAGGCCCTTCAGTCCACTTATATTTTACTACGGGCATTGCCACGTCAGGGGAGTACGGCCTAGAGCCCAGTTCCCAATACTCAAAGCCATGATTCAGCAAGACTGCCCGTTAGACCCTTAGCGCAGGTTATACTGCATAGGTTAGGCGACCTTGAATCGGTTCTGAATTTTTTATCGTGGGACGCTGAAGCTGCCAGCGCAATTTTAAAAATATCTTCTTCAGTTGTTTTTGGCCTCGCATTTGCCTCTGCTTGCATTCTTCAGGGCAGCATACGGTTTATGAATGAGTCGGGAGCGCATATACAGAAACGCCGGCTGGATATCTTGGAGGGGGAGAGGGGCCACTACCTGGTGATAGAGCCAGGCAACGATGAAGTGCTCGCGGCTATAAAGGAGTGGCTTAGGCTATAATTAGGTATTATAACTAGTCTTAAACGGAAATTGCCATTAGTAAGGTTCAATGCATGCGGACAGAGACATAGAGGCACATGCCATATTTATATCGGCTTGTGTACTAGCGCATGTGTTTGCTCATGATGGAACTGCAAAGAGCTCTGGAGTGTGTAATTACATATTGCACTGTAGACCTCGAGATAGCTGTGGCGTATTGTATGCTGCCCCTGTGGCCGCTGTTCTAGTAAAATACAATATAAGTAATTCCGGGCTTCTGCGCGTTGCGTACTCTGCACGATGCCCGCAGTTTGCGTATTATTCGCTGCACAACTAGTGAGGCTTTTTTTCGAGGTGCTTTGATATATATAGTAAAAGTTGTTGACCATTCTACAGGCATTTCTGCAAAGTGACGTAGAGTGCACATGACCCGTGTGTACTGGACGCATGTACGCAATGCAAGTAATATGCCTGCTTTATTCGCGTCAACAAGTGCTCCTCGTCTAGCATTTTGCGCTACACCACGCATTTTATGCACCAAGCGTGCAGGTAATGGTTGTGTACACGCGTTTTTGCGCCTGCCTTGTGAGTTGGGCACATATAGTGTGCGCATGCACGCATACATACACAAGTATGTATGCATTCACGTATAGATTACCCTACGTACAACGCACATTTTATCTATTCTTAATTCCTCGTCGACAGAAAAACCATAGACAACTGTAGAGGCTACAGGTGGAGAGTGGTCTGCTGAACAGATAGAGAAAGCTAGTGGAAAGATGGACAAATTTATCGACAGACAACTTCGTGTTCACTTGCTTTTCCCAGAAGTATGCTCCATTTGGACATTGCTTGTTATATTGCGGCTTTGAATCAGCAAGCAGCTGGTGTTTGAATTGGCCAGTAAATTTAAAGAAAAAAACCAAAAGAAAATGTTTGTAAATCCTGTTTGAGTAATCCGTGCTGCTGGGACCTTGAGCGCTGGTCTTTGCTATATGGACATGGGCGCTTTGTATATTGTTGCGAATTGTAACAAATAGTGCAAGCGGATGGACAAATTGATCGACAGACTATTTCTTGTTCACGTGTTTTTCCCAGAAGTATTACGTTAGAAGAGATTCTCTCGACATCTCTTTAGGTGCAGCGCAACCCATTCAGCCCACTGGACAGCTTGCGCGCTTGCGCTCTTAGCTTTAGCTCCTAATGACCACTGGCCACGTTGTGGGGATGACCACTAGAAACACCGCCACCCAAACTTCCTGGAGCCACACCTAGGGCAAAATCAGCACCACGGCCGCTGCAACCAGAATATATCAGCTGCGCAGCGAATCAATATGAGAGTTACCTGTCAAAAGAAACTGAGCTAACAAAGAAGGATTCTTGGAATTTGCATCGCACCGCCACCCAAACTTCCTGGAGCCACACCTAGGGCAAAATCAGCACCACGGCCGCTGCAACCAGAATATATCAGCTGCGCAGCGAATCAATATGAGAGTTACCTGTCAAAAGAAACTGAGCTAACAAAGAAGGATTCTTGGAATTTGCATCGCTCGAATACCGCAAGTATATCCGGCGCACACTCTGGGAAGGCCTGAATGTGCCTCTGCACTCTAGTGCATCGAACTAATCCCGCCGCAGCTGCAATCTGTTTGCATGCGTCTGCTCCCCATAAATGCGTTTCTAACCTAGAAGGCAGCGCAGAGGTCGCAAACAACGTCAGGGCAAAAAGCGCTGTTGCTGAGGTGCAGCGAAACTCTTATCTGGAGAACACCAGCGAACAAACCGTCTAGCCGCAGCAGCGAACACTGCTCGCGACTGCTGCTGCCCACTTTCATTTTCAAGCACCGAAGCAGCAGCAACTTCGCCCAAGAAGGCCTATGGAGTTCTAGAACTGGGGAAAATCTGGAGATGGAGGCGCCTTGTGGCTGACTTGGATATAGTAACTACGCGCTCATTTGCAACGATATATATATATACATATGTCTATGGGTACCTATTTCTATTTCATTTATCTATTATGTATTTTTTTGTATTTCATGTATATTTGCCTAGCTTCGAAGAAAGATATGCAGATGGTAAGTAGGTGATAATTACAAGGCATATGCGCATGCTCCAGGCATGCATGTATGCCTAATGGTTATTACAGACTATCTGTGTCACTGCGTGTTGGTGCCTGCCGCTGCTGCTCCTGATGCTGCTGCTGCTCTCCATGCTGTAGCAACAATTGTAGCTGTTGGCGAGCAAGCATATAACATTACGAAACACACAGGAGGTGCATCCAGCAACCAGAGAACAAATCCAGGTGGCCTGAATAAAGCGAAATTATTAAAGACAAATAAAAGCAATATATCTGCCAAATGGCGCTTGCCACTTCATCCTACGGCTGCATGAGCAGGGCTAGCAAACTTCTCCAGCAGCAGGAGCTGCTGTTGCATTTCTAGCTGCTGCAGTTGACTCCTGCAGGGGAAGCCGCAAGAAATGCGGCTACAGCTGCTCCTGCTGTTGCTGCTGTAGATGCGCGTGTTGCTGCTGCTACAAGCTTTGTAGTGACCTGGTGTGGCGGTTGCTGCGCGTGCTGCCGCAGGAGTTGCTTCACGTGCTGCTCTGCCTGAGGGCCCCAAACTGGGGGTCCCACCTGATCCCTGACTACAGCTCCTGCTGCTCCTGCCCGTGCTGCTCCTGCTGCTGCAGGCAGCGCAGCAGCTGCAGCAGCCGCTGCTTACGCTGCTCCCGTGGCACTGGCCTCTGCAATGCCGTGTCAAAGTGCTGGCTGTGCGTGTCTTTGGCTGAGGGGCCCCAGCAGTAGGACGGGTCGCTGCTGTACCACCAGCTGTGCCATTCATCTGGCTTGCCTGTTGCTGCTGCTGCCGCTGCTGCCGTTGACGCTGTCGACACAGGGCGTGCGGCCTCCTTATTCCCGGAAGAGACGCCAGCCTCTGCAGCTTCTGCAGCGGGAGCTCCAGCATCAGCGCCTGTTCGCTGCTTTTCCGCAGCAGCAGCATCAGCAGCATTTTGCTGCTCTCCCCAGCTGCTGAGGGTCCAAGGAAGAAAGTCAACTCCAAACAGAGACGCGAGACACTCTGCAGCTGCACGTACACCCGAATGCATCGCTCCGTGAACACACTGCTGCCCAAAATCTGAAGTGTGTTCACCGCAGAAGAATATGCGAGCGTCACTCAGACAGCCTTCAAATCTGGCTGCTGCTGCTGCTGTTGGTACTGCTGCTGCTGCCGCTGTTCGCGCTGCACTTGACGCCTCTGGGACTGCTGCTGCTGGTGCAGCTCCTACTGCTGCTGCTTTTGCTGCAGCTTCTGCTGCTGCGGGGGAGGGGGAAGGCGATTTCGCTGCGGTTATATGCACCCGCTCTCGCTCTCCAGCGAGCGGCTTCTCAGTGGAGAGCTCCAGACTCTGTGTGTCACTTTGCTGCTGCTGCTGCTGCTGCATGAGCTGTAGCACTTGCTGCAGAATTGGAGGGTCCGCTGCGGCGATGGTGGCTGGACGAGGGCACCAAGGAATGGGCAGGGCCATTTGCCTTTGCTCATCAGCCTCCACGTACTGCACAGACAAGCAACAGCAGCAGCAGCAACATCAGTAGGGGGAGCAGCAGCAGCAGCAGCATTGAGCGTGGGTCGGTTCAGCCAGCTGCCACGGAGGAAAGGAAAAGAAACGGGATTTAAACGTGAGCAGCAAATCAAGAGCCACGTACTGACGGTACTAACAGCTGCAGCAGTTGCAGCGACAACAGCAGCCGTCCCATCAGCAGCGAAAAGTGGCAAATGCAGCAAGAGAGGCAGCAAAAGAAGACAGACAAGGAGCAGCAACCACAGCAGCAGCGGCAGAGGTAGCAGTACAGACGCAACGAGGCAGATACAGATACAGCAACAGGAGGAGCGGCAAAAGGAGCACGAGAGCAGCAGCTACAGCAAAAGAGCAGCAGCAGCAGCTGCAGCAGCAACTGCAGGATCAGCAACTGACCTTTGAGGGGTATCCGTAGGCGCACTTGAAAAGAGGGTCTTCATCCCATCTAGTAACAAACGCGCGCAAGGGTTTCGGCTGTACAGACAGCTGAAACATTTGTTGCAACACAAAACAACATTCGTCTATCACTTCCCAAGCCTCCACAGGCCCGTCTTCCTTAATGCGCAGGCAAGTGTCACCAGGGTTCACTGGTTTGCTGCTGCCGTCGCTGCTGCTGCGCTCCTTGCTGCTTTTGCTGCTGTTGTTGAGGCCGTCACTGGCCTCGTGGATGCCGTTGCAGTTGCTGCCGTTGCTGCTGCTGCTACGCGGCTTCCTGGATTGCTGCGTGGTTGTACTGGGGGTTCCGATGCTTTTGCAGTTGCTGCTGTTGCTACCGCTGCTGTGTGGCTTGCTAGACTGACGTGCGTTTTCCACCTCCTCTTGTTGCTGCTGCTGCTGCTGCTGCAGCAATGCCCGTATACGCCTGTTTCTGTCTCTCCGAACCTTCAGCCAGCTCGTTGAGTTAAAGCCGTGAGCCACCAAACAGCCGGGGGCCCCAAACTGGTGGAGGCTCATGAACTGAAACCTCCTGCTGCAAGCGGGGCTGATGAAGTACGCCTGACCCTCGCGCAGCCAAAATGCCCTGCAGCAGCAGCAGCAACAGCAGCAACAGGGCGGCAGGTGAGGAGCAGCAGCAGTACATACGCGAGCCGCCGCGACCATAGAAGCAGTTGCAGAAGCAGAGGAATCAGCCGCACGCAGAAAGAGCAGAAGCAGCAGCAACAGAGGCAAGAGCAGCAGCAGCAGCAGGAGACGCATGCAGCCCCACTCGCTGAATATAAGTATAACTTTGTTATGGCTGCCGGAGCCCCATCGGCTAATGGCTTTTTGCTTGTCTGAGGGAAGAGGAGGAGAAAACGAAATCAACTTATTTTGCAAGACACCAATAGGCACGGCTACTATGACTCGCATTGCCCAAACACAAGCCTCCTCCGATGCTTCCTCTTCTTTCTCGTGCTGTTGCTGCTGCTGCTGCTGCTGCTGCGCCTGATGCTGCTGCTGCTGCTCTTTGGAGGCCTCCGGTTTCCCTTGCTGCAGTTCTTGCAGTTCAGGCGCTTCGCGGTGTCGGCGCAGTTGAAGCCGAATGAAGTTGTATTCTGGTGATACCCAGTGAAGAGGCTGCGGGTCCCCTGCTGCTGCTGCTGCAGCAGCTATCTTATTTGTTGCTGCCGCAGCAGCAGCCTCCGGATCAGCAGCGTTGTTGGCAGCTGGCCCTGCTGGCTTTTGCTCCTGCAGAGCCCTCGCCAGATCCACAGCGGCTTCCCTAATGGCTGCATGTTTCTGCTGCTGCTGCAGCTGCTGCTGCTGCTGCAGCGTCTGGCCAAGTGCAGACTCCTGAGAGGGCGAACGCGAACGTGTTGAGTCCCAAGAGGGGGATCGGGATCGTGATCGAGACCGGTTTGGGGATCCACTCCCGCGGCAGCTAGATGCTGTGCCCCATCCTGTTCTCTGTGGGGTGTCCTTTTCCGGCTTCTGTTGCTGCAGCAGCAGCTGCTGCTGTTGCAGCTGCTGCTTCTGGAGCATTTCAACTTCCCGCACCCTCCAGCCCAACAGGCAGCAGCTCGGAAGGTCGAAGCCCCGCACCAGCAGCCGCGGCAGCCATGCGTACCCCTGCAGGCAGCGCCCAGCAGCACCAAGCAGCAGCAGCTGATGAAGCAGGGACGCGTTTCACAGCAGCAGCAGCCCCCAAAGCAGTAGCAGCAGCAGCAGTAAAAACAGCAGCAGAACAAGTGACTGCCCCACTGGGGAAACGATCAGCAGCAGCGTGTGCGACAGGGGCCAACGGCCCATAAAGCAGTCTCATGAGCACAGAAGCAACAAGCTCCCTCAAAGCAACAGCAGCAGCAGCAGCAGCAGCAAAACAGGCACCTGAATGAAGAGCCTGTCGAAGCTCTCCGCCCTTCTGTCCCACGGCGTCGGAGTTGCTGTTGGCCCAACGCGGCTGCGCAGACACCGCAAGCTTTCGAGGCGCCCCAAAATCTGATAATCTTTTGCCCGCAAAAAGGAGAAAATCGGCTCGCCGCGGGGCCGACGCGCACGCTGCTGCTGCTGCTGCTGCTGCTGCTGCTGCTGCTGTTGCTGCTGCTGCTGCGGGGGTGGGCTCGGTGGCGAGAGCCCGTTGCTAGACAGGGGTCCGTGCTGCCTGCTGGGACCAGTCAGGGTGCTCTGGTTCGTGCTGTGGTGACCTTTTGCTGCAGCTGCAGCTGCGTTTGCGTCTGCCGCTGCTGCTGTATCTGCTGCTCCTGCTGCTTCTGCTGCGCCGCCTGCAGCGTCGCGCCTCTTTCCCCTGCTGTCTCTGCTGCTGCTGTTGGAAGCGCTGCGGCTGCAGTTCGTGGCGTCGGCACCCTCTGCAGCAGCACCAGCAGCGGCGTCTGCTGCTGCTGCTGCTGAAACTCTACTGCGTCGCGCGGCTTTCATGGGCTCGCTTCCGTTTGCTGCAGCAGCAGCAGCAGCAGCAGGTGCTGCTTCGTCTTCATCGGAGGAGAAAGGGGCTAGGGCCTCTGCTGCGAGCCGGTCAAAGCTGCAGACGTAGCCAAGAGATCGCTGCAGCATCTTCCAAACTATCTGGATGTCAGTTGCGGTAAGCTTGCTGCTGCAGCTGCTGCTGCAGCTGCTGTCTCCCCCACCACAGCGTCGGTGGCTGCTGCTTTGATGCCGCTTGGCGGTCCTGCTGCTGCTGCTGCCGCGGCTGCGACTTTGAGGAGCGCTGCTGCTTCCAGAGCCTGTAGAAAGCTTCCGCTTGCAGTGGCGACTGCGCGCGTTGCTGCTGGTGCTGCTGCTGTTTTTGCTGCTGCTGCTGCTGCTGCGTGCAGCATGACCATAGGACAGCTCGCGCAAGTTGGGCAGCCCGAGCGCGTGCTGCTCTTTAACAATAAAGCGAACAGCGTCGCGCAGTGCCGACCCTAGGCTTCGCGGTTTAGCAGCAACTGCTGCTTCTGCTGCTGCCTCTGTTGCTGCTGCTGTTGCTGCAGCGGCCTCTGGTGAGGCTGCTGCTGCTACTGCTGCTAATGCGTCTGCTGCTGACGCTGCTGCTGCAGTTGCGGTAGTCGATGGAGTTGCTGAGGCCTCTGATGCATCATCGCGCGCTGGCGGGCTTCCACCCTGAGCAGCACCAGCACCAGCAGCTTTGCTTGTGCTGCTGCCGCCTTCGCCGTTGAGCTGCTGCTGCTTCTGTTGCTCCCACCCCCGCTGCTGCTGACAGAGCTGCTGCTGCTGCTGCTGCTTGAGCCTCACGTGGGTGCCGGGGGCCCTTCTCAGGGCTCTGTCTCTGGCAGCTTGGGTCATGGTAGCAGCAACGAGAGCAGCATCTTGCAAGTCCTTAAGAAACGCAATTCTTGCTGCTGGAATTATTTGGCCCTTATCATCTCGCCATTGTGCTGCATGCACCAGAGGCTCCCAGCCACCCCCGCCCCCTTCCACCCCGCTTGCTGCGCCTTCGCTGTTGCTGTCCGCATCCGGCCCCGCTGTTGCTGCTGCTGCTGGTGCTGCTGGTGCTGCTGCTGGTCCTGCTGCTGCTGGTGCAGCAGCCGAGGGCGCGGGTGCTGCTGCGAGAGTGGGTGGTGAAGCTGCGCGCGCCTCTTGGGAGCGGGCGCGGACGTCTTTGCGGAGGCTGCTGCTGCGTTTGCTGCTGCATTTGCTGCTGCTGCTCCTCCGGCTGCTGCAGTTGAAGCGGTGCCTCCAGTTGCCCCAAAAACCCACAGAAGGCACACCCAGCCGCGCAGCAAAACGCCAGACGAACTGCGGGCTGCTGCGGTCCCTCATGAGCCAATTGGCGCCCAAGTCTATGCACAGCCGCAATGCGCTGTTGCTGCTGCTGCTGCTGCTGCTGCTGCTGCACTTTGTGCTTGCTACCAAATCGAGTCCTGCACCTGCTTCTGACGCTGCAGGCGCTGCTGCGGGGCTCCCAGTGGCTGGCGTTGCTGCTGCTGCTTCCTCAATTGCTGGCGCAGCAGTATCTGCGGCCGGTGCCTCTGTTTTTGCTGCACCAGCAGCTGTCGCTGTCCCCTGCTCACTCTTTCCTGCAGCAGCAGCAGCAGCGCTAGCAGTAGCAGCAGCAGAAGATGCAGACCGGGAGCTCGCGGGCTCGACCGGGCCTCGAGCAAGTTTCTTCGCTGCGTTTGGTGCTGCTGCCGTTACTGCTGCTGCTGCAGTTGCTGCTGCTGCTTTCGCCGCTCGTTTTCGCGAGCGCGTGCGCCTCCCTCCCGCCTCTTCTGCTGCTTCTGCTGCTTCTGCTGCTGCTGCTGCTGCTACAGCCTGCTGCTTCGGGCTTGTAGGCATCACATACTTCCAAAAGCGGGGCTCTTTGTTTTTTGCGGCGCTTGTCTTCATGCCATTGGGCGGCAGCATCAGCTGCTTGAGGTCATGGTGCTGCTGCTGCTGCTGCTGCTGCTGCTTCCCTGCTGCTGCTAAGGTATCCATTGCAGCAGTGCGCACGCGACCCCCCAGCTGCTGCCCCGCCTCCACAATTAGCACAGACACCCCAAAGAGCCGCAGCACTGCTGCTGCTGCAAGCCCGGCGACGCCGCCCCCAACGATTACCACGTGGTAGCCCACAGGCGCTGCTGCTGCTGCTGTTGCTGCTGTTGCTGCTGCTGGCTCTGTTGCAGCAGCAGTGTCGGCTGCTGGCTCTGTTGTAGCAGCAGTATCTGCTGCTGGCTTTTTTGCTGCAGCGGCATCTGCTGCTGCCTCTGCTGCCCGAGCCTCCGGAGCTGCAGCTGCTGCACCAAGGTAGCCGTTGCTCTGCTGCTGCTTGACCTCTGCAGCAGGCGCTGCAGCTGCCGCTGGGGCTGCAGCAGCAGCAAGAAGCTGCTGCAGCTGCTGCAGCCACGGCTCCAGCTCGGGTATGGCGAGGTGGGTAAGGGGAGGGGGTGCTGCAGTGGCTACGGTGGGCAGCGGCAGCAGCAGGGGCTTAGCACTTCTGCTGCTGGTGCTGCTGCAGCAGCGAACTGTCCAGGGATCAGCAACAGCCAACTCGCAGTAAGATGAAAGGCCTGTTAACGTCTGGTGAGCAGCAGGAGGCCGCAGCAGCCGCAGCGGCTCGACAGCAGCAGCAGCAGGAGGCGGGAATGAGGTGTACGTACACCGGGAGGGCCAGCACTCACTAGCAGGCGGCAGCACCTCGTCGCTGCTGTACCGATTGCCGCATATTGCGTCTGCTGCAGCAGTAGCAGCAGCAGCAGGCGTTTCCGCTGCAGGCACTGCTGCTGCTGCAGTTGCTGCTGCTGCTGCTGAGTTGCGCCCGGCTGCGCACGTGCAGCGGTCAAAGGGCTGCTGATGCTGCAGCAGCAGCGCGGCTCGAAGTTTGCTGTCGAGGGGATGAGCATCTGCTGCAGCAAGCAGCTCCTTGCAGTGCTGCTGCTGCAGCCGCTGCCGGTGCTGCACATTGCTTCGTGGCTTGGGCCGCTTGCAGCGCCCGAGGGCGGTGTCTGCATCGCTCTCAAGAGCCGCAGCAGCAGCAGCAGCTGCTGCTGCTTCCCGCGCAGCAGCAGCAGCAGCAGCAACAGGGCACCAGGACTCGTGCTGCGCCGCCTCTCTCCGGTGCAGCTCTAGCAGCTGCTGCATGTGCCCCGTCTGAAAGGCCAGAGCATCCACAGCAGCATCGACGACGTCTATCATCTGCTGCAGCAGCAGCTGCTGCAGCGGCCAAGGCTGCTGCTGCAGCTGCTGCCGACGCAGCGGACACCGGCTCCGCAAGCGGTAACGGTTTGCCCACTGCAGCAGCAGACCCTCAGGCCCTTCTGCCGCTGCTGCTGCATCTGCTGCGCTTGCTGCATTTGCTGCGCTTGCTGCATCTGCTGCATCTGATGTACTTGCAACAACTGCAGCAGCTGCAGCATCTGCGGCAGCTGCTGCTGCTTCCAGGTTAGGAACCCTGGAAGCCTTTGCTGCGGCGTGGCCATTTAAAGCTGCAGATTTCGGTTTCTCTTCACCAGCAGAACCAGCAGGCGCAGCAGCGCTAGTTGCTGCTGCTGCAGCACCAGTTGCTGCTGCAGCACCAGTTGCTGCAGTAGCAAGCGTTGCTGCAGTCGCAGCAGGCAGTGTGAGCGAGGACATCCTCTACGCTGCCTTAGCAGCGCCTGGTGAACGAACAAACAGGAGCTGCGCCATGCTGACGTACAACAACAGCAGCAGCTGCTGCAGGACTCAACAGCAGCAGCAGCAACAAGCACAACTATACAAAACGAGTGGGTCTCCTGAGCCCCTCTAGGGGCCTGCTGCACCTATGTGTCCTGGAAAATAGCCTGGGTGAGTGTCAATACACCTGGTTTGCGGAAGGCCCCGGCTGCGCCTTAGCTGTGGCTGCTGGACCACGGGAGAGCTGCGGTGTATGTACACCCAGGCGGCTACCCAGCACAAACACAAAAGACAAGACAAAACTGAAAAATAAATTGCAGCTGGTGACACCACTTGAGCTACAAATCGCTAAAATGTGCAGCCCTTAAGATTCGCGTGAAGAGGGCTACACGAGCAGCAGCAGCAGCAGCATTACCAGCCAGATACGGCAGCTGCGGCAGCCGCAGCAGCAGCTGCATGCATGCAGCAGTGACCTGGAAGCTGCTGAGCTGAGGCGAGGCCTTAGCTCGTTTTTGTGATTACTGTTTTGTTGTGATTGTTTTGTTTTTGTTGACGCAGCAAACAGGACAGAAATACCTCTGCTGCTGCAGCGGTCCATGCCTTTGCCTTCACCAGCAGCAGCCAGCAGCTGCGGGCCAGCAGCAGCAGCCGCAGGAGACCCAGCCGGCCTTTCTGCTGCAGTCGCAGCAGCAAACTTCAGAAGTGTAGGAGGATCTAGGAATAGTACGGCTGTATGAGTGACAACTAGAGCTGCAGCAGCAGGAGCACAGCAGCAACAGCAGCAGCAACAGCAGCAGCCGAGCACTTTCCCGGGGATCGCAGGAGCTGCACGACCACAGACAGCCATCGCAGCAGTACTAGAAGTCGCAGCCGCCGAAATAACATAACCACCTGCTCCTAGGCCACCCACAGGAGCAGCGACGGCAGCAGCAGCAGCAGCAGCAACAGCAACACCGGCAGCAACAGCAACAGCAGCGCCACAATGCTAGCCGCGCGGCCATGGGGAGGCTTAGGAGGGGGCGCCGATATCGCGCAGGTGTTCGAAAGGAACCAGGAGGCAACGCTGTGAGTCCCAGTAGCAGCAGCAACAGCAGCAGCAACAGCAGCAACAGCAGCAACAGCAGCAGCAGCGACGGCCAGGAGACGCAGCAGCAGACTCCGCCCTAGCGAATGGGAGAGCGGCAGCGACAGACGTAGAAGTAATCACAGCTTTAGAAGCGCAAGTTGCAGTGCCACGAACGTCCTTGTGCCTTGCTGCTGCTGCTGCTGCTGCTGCTGCTGCTGCTGCTGCGCAGTTATGTAGGCAACATAGATTCACAAGTTGATGAAGACCTTCTATGGGAGCTCTTCACGCAAGCGGGAGTTGTGCGTCTTGTGAATATACCCAAAGACAAAGTCACTGGCGCACACCAAGGTAAACCCTAAACCCTAAACCCTAGACCCTAAACCCCAAACACTAAACCCTAAACCCTAAATCGCGGCACTGAGACCGAGACTAAAGTATGGCGAGGAGTAGATTAGCTGCAATTCTTTTGCTCCAAAGTTGCCTGGAATAGACCCCTAGCTAATTGCCAGAGCTGCCTTGCAGGGCCAACGCTAAACCCTAAACCCTAGACTCTAAACCCTAAACGCTAAACCCCAAACCCTGACTCCGAAACTCTCATTATCAGAGCCTTTGCAGCTTGAGGGTGAATGAAGTTGGGGGGGACTGGTGTTTAGCTTGACGCCGCTTTGTGGGGCGTTCGGGTGTACGTACACCCCGGAAACTCAGCGTTTGTGGGGCCCTGGGGTGTACGTACACCGCAGACGGTGTGGACGTTTTGGCTGTTTGCTGGGGTGTACGTACACCGCAGGATATGCCTTTGTGGAGTTCGAGTCGGAAACAGATGCAGATTTTGCATTAAAGTTGATGGGGATGGTCAAGCTTTATGGCAAGCCTTTGCGTCTCAGCAAAGCGGCCCATGACCGCAGGGTTTTTGACGTACGCAGCAGCAGCTGCTGCTGTTGCTGCTGCTGCTGTTGCTGCTGCTGCTGTTGCTGCTAAAGTTGCTGCTGCTGATTCTGCTGCAGTTGACGCTGCAGTTGCTGCTCTCATTGCCGCTGCTGCAGTTGCGGCTGCTGCGGCTGCAACTGCTTCTGCTACTGTCGCGAGGGCGGCTGCTGTGAGAGTTGCTGCAGCTGCTGCGCTGTGTGCTGCCGCTGCTGCTGCTGCAGAACTTTTGCTGCGCGCTGCGGTGTATGTACAGGTCGGAGCGAATCTGTTCGTGGGCAATTTGGACCCTGACCTCGACGAGAAAGTTCTATTCGACACGTTTTCTTCTTTTGGAAACGTTGTGTCTGCAAAGGTCACCTTTTGCTGTTGCTGCTGCACTTGTTGCTGCTGCACTTACTGCTACTAGAGCTGCTGCTGCCACAGTTGCTGCTGCTGTAGTTGCTGCTACTGTAATTGCTGTCGGTGTAGCTGCTGCTGCAGGTGCTGTTGCTATAGTTGCTGCTGCAGTTGCTGCTGTAGTTCCCGATGCTGCTGTTGCTGCTGCTGTAGTTGCTGTTGGCGTCGTTGCTGCTGCTGTTGTTGCTGCTGCCATAACTGCTGCTGCTGTTGCTGCTGCTGCTGCGGTTTTCATTTTAGCGCTGCTGCTGCTTTTGCTGGTGAGGCTGTTGGGGCACCGTCGCTAACGGGCTGGTAGTTCTTCTTTGCTCTATGCTCGTCGTTTTTGCTGCTGCTGCTGCTGCTGCTGCTGCAGGTGATGCGGGACCCAGAAACCGGCATATCGAAGGGCTTTGCGTTTGTCTCGATGGAGACTTTTGAGGCCTCGGATGCAGCACTGGCAGCAATGAATGGGCAGTTTCTTTGCAACCGGCCTGTGCACGTTTCTTACGCGTACAAGAAAGACACGCGGGGTACAGCCTGCTGTTGCTGCTGCTGTTGCTGCTGCTGCTGCTGCTGCTGCTGCTGCTGCTGCTCGTGCGGATGAGTTTGGGATTGACGCTGCCGTTGTAATTTTGGTGGTCATGATGAGGCTGCTGTGGGCAAGAGACCTCTGGGACTGCTGCTGCTGTCCTTGCTGGTGATGCTGTTGCTGCTTTTTCTGCTGCTTCTGCTGCTGGTGCTATTGCTGCTGCTCCTGCTGTTCGTGCTGCTGCTGTTCCTGCTGCCGATGCTGCTCCTGGTGCTGACGCTGTGGGGCGCATCGTCACCATCGCTGCAGCATTCTTTCCTTTGATGGCTTTCGCCGCTGCTGCGCTGCAAGTTCACACATAGCGATGCTGCTGCGGCTGCTGCTGCTACTGCTACTGCTGCTGCTGCTGCTGCTGCGTCTGCTGCTTCAGGCGAGCGTCACGGATCTGCTGCTGAACGTCTCCTGGCAGCCAACCGTCCCACGGTAGAACGGCCTGGGGGCTCCAATGCACCAAAGGAAGGGCCGGTGCCGCTGCAGCAGCAGCAGCAGCAGCAGCCGCAGCAGCAAGCCGGAGGCGGACCTCGTAGGTGCTGTTGTGCTGCTGTCACTGAGGCTGTTGTGGGTGCTGGTGTTTTCGCTCTCGCACGTACTGCTTTCGCTGCTGCTGCCACTGCTTCTGCTATTGCTGCTGCTGCTGCTGCTTCTGTGGCTCGTGCAAGACTGTTGGAGAAAGCCTTTGTGTCTTGCTGTGCAGCATTTGGAGTTATGCCCAATGTGGTCCCTGGGGGCCCTGGGGGCCCCCTGCCTCCTCTGCCTTTGCCGATGATGGGTTCAGGGCCTCCAGGGGCCCTTCCGCCTCCCCCTATTTTCTTTATGCCAAGACCAGGTGAGGCGCTGCTGCTGCTGCTGCTGCTGCTGCTGGAGTGTGCTATCAACGCTCGCTGGAGCGTGCTGCGGTTGCTGCCGCTGCTGCTGCCATTGTGACTGCTGGTGAGGGGACTTAGGCTTGCGTCTAATCTGCTTGCTGCGCTACTGTGCTGCTGCTCCCCAGGTATGCCCTTCCCGCCCCTGCCGCTGCCACCCACAATGGCAGGGGCACCCCGGGGCCTCGTGGGGGCCCCGGGGGAACCCAGGGGCCCCTCTGCTGCGCCCATGGGCATGGGGGGGGCCCCCGGCTCTGTGCCTACTATGCCACTGGGCGGAGGCGTGGGGATGATGCCAGGCGGGGGTTCAATGCCCCCTGCCCGTCCCCCGGCAATGGGGGCCCCCTCGGGGCCCGCGAGGGGCCCGCCGGGGGTCCCCCCAGGAGTGCCAGCGGGGGCGACTCCGGCAAGGCCTCCGGCCTTCCCCATGCCAGCTCCTGGGATGCCAGCTCCCATGCGGCCCCCCATGGGGGCCCCTGGGGGCCCCATGGGAGGGGCCCCGGGGGGGCCCATGGGAGGGGCCCCGGGGGGCCCCATGGGAGGAGCTCCGGGGGGCCCCATGGGAGGGGCGCCTGGGGGACCCATGGCGGGACCGCCGGGGGGCCCCATGGGAGGGGCCCCGGGGGGCCCCATGGGAGGGGCCCCGGGGGGCCCCATGGGAGGAGCCCCTGGGGGCCCGCCAATGGGTATGCCCCCTTTGGGAGGTCCAGGGGGTGGCCCCCAAGTGGGAATGGCTCCAGGGCCTCGTCCTATGGGCATGCCTGCCATGCCTGCTATGCCGGGGCCCTTAACTTTGAGGCCTCCGCAGGGGCCTCCGCAGGGGCCCCCCCAGGGCTTCCAGTCAGCGCCTAATGTCATCAGACCCCCCACTGTGCTGCCTCCCCCTACAGCGCCTTCGCTGCCACAGCAGTGAGTGGCCTGTGACGACTGACCGGGGTTTGACTGTGGTGTAGTGCATGCATGCATTGCTGGCTTTCAGTAATGCATGCATGCATTACTGGCTTCAAGTAATGCATGCATTTATGTAATGGCATGCTCTGTGGGGTTAGGAGCTTGTCTTGTTTATAGTGCTGCAAATTGCTACGAAAGGGCACCAAATGCCTTCTTGTCAGGGACCCTTGAAAGATGTAAACGCAGAGCGAGCCCAGCAGGCGACTGGGGCGCAGGGGTGCCCCCCTGAGTCTTTTGTAGCCTGCCCCCAAGAGTTACACATAAGGGGGGCAGTCACTAGGTCCCTTTGGTGGCCCTCTGGGGACCAGAAAAGGGCCCTTATAGTACCTTGGGGGCCCCTGGGGTCCCCTGCGGGGGCCCCTGGGGGCCCCTTGGTGCTCCTACGTTTCAGGAACTGGGAGGGAAGACTGCAGTGGGGCGGCCGCGAGAGGGTGAAATCGACACAGACAGAGAGCCCGCCCCATCTTAGACTCGAAAGCTGGCTGTTACTTAGAGTAAGGGCTGTGAGGGGCCCCGCAAGAATACGGGGGTAGAGCAAAGGAGTGTTAGTGACAGTCAGACACGCAGGGGAGAAGCAGCAGCAGGTGAAGCAGAGAAGCTTAACAAGAAGGGCACTTAGAGGCAGCAAAGCTGCTTAGCAGCGGGAGAGAGAAAGCAGCAAAACAGCGCAGTCAGACACAACAGGGAGGGGCCCCACAGGGGCGGCTACAAAGGCCAGTGACAGCCAAAGTGAATTAATTCGGAATTTCCTTTCTGTAATTGCAAAAACAAGCAAAGACATAAAAAGGCGAGCGACGAGGAGAACTCCAGGCTCCCCTGGCTACACACTAGAGTGCAACTTCGAAGCACCCAAGAGGTCTCTGGGGCCTCCTGGAGAGTATGAACAGCATCAGAGGGGCCCCCACACCTGGGGGGGCCCCACATCTGGGGGGCCCCACACCTGGGGTACCCTACAGTGACTCCAGCCCAAGAAAGGGTCTTAGAGCCACTAGGAGCCACTGTGGGGGACCCCACGCAAGCCCGCAAGCTGAGGGCCCATTTCACAGCACCAAAATAGGGCCCCCGTGCCTGCGCTTTGAACGCTTCGTCAAATGGGGCCCTAGCCAGGAGCCAAAGACATATAGGGGGCCCCTGGCTTAGGGCCCCCTAGATGTCCATTAGGATAGCCAGTGGCTCTCCTAGCTTGAGTACATTTGCGTCCAAAAGGTCTTCAGCAGCTTCTCTGAGGCGCTGCTGCTGCATTTCAGTGTCTGCCAGACACTGAGTCCTGCACGGAGCAAAGCATTAAAAACTCAAAACGCGCAGAGTGGACTGAAGGGCCAGCGGCACTAGCAGCAGCAGCAGCTGCTGCTGCAGCAGCAACGGCATCAAGAGCAGCACTACGTCAAGCCGCGCGGGCAGCAGCAAAGCCAGCGGCAGCACCAGCCATAGACTAGCCGTCGCAGACTTGAGATAGCAGCAGAAGAAGCAGGAGGCTTGCGACAGCAGCAGCAGCAGCAGCACGTTCAACTGGTGCAGCAGGAACAGCAGCAGACCTGCATCTGAGTTCGGCGAGGTGTTGTGCCTCGGCTCGTTTTCTCTCGAGCAAGTTAAGTGCTGCTCGAAGCACGACGTCAGCCACTTGCTGCTGCGTCTCTTCGAGGCTGCAAGTTATCACCAGCGAGTGCTTTGTAGACAGAGAAGTGCAGCTAGCTGGCAGCCGGTCCTGCAGCGCATGCAGGGAGCAGCAAAAGCCCCAAAGTGGTGCAGCAAGACACTGTACCAGATAGCTAGTAGCAGCTAGCTATGCTGCCAGGCGCGCAGAGAGGAGCCGCAGCTCCTTCGCTGGCTCTTTCTTCAGCCAGCTGCGGCCACCTATCTAGCGTGGCTAACTAGCCCGCCGCCACAGCTCGCTGGCTAGCTGGGAGAACAAGCAGCGCCTTGTAAGCTGGCAAAAAGACCCTGTGGCACATGGCTAGCTAGCTAGCCGTTTCGACCGCTACCTAAGGCCTCCTTACCGACTCATGAAAGCGGGCAAATCCAGCAAGGGCAAGAGAGTACATGGCCTGCCGGGCGCCGCTCGGTGGCAGCAAGCAGCTGTCAGCTATCTGCAGCAGCAGCAGAAGAGGCAGCAGCAGAAAAAGGTACCACATGCAAGGAGAAGCAGCAGCCAGCACAGAGGCAGCAGCAGCAAAAGCAGCCAACACAAAAAGAATCGAAAAACACAAATAGCTGCAGCAACACAGCAAAAACTGTAGCAGCAGCGGCGGCAGCAGCAGCAATGGCAGCAGAAGCAGACGCAACGGCTGCAGCAGCAACGGCGAGAGAGAGCGCTGCGCGTCTCCAAGTGCGCCTTTAAAGAAGGACTTGGCTAGCAGCAGCAAAGGCGCTGGCTGGCTACTAACTACTATTTAAGGTCAAACTTTGCATGCAATAAAAAGTCAAAGACAAACCATTTGCTCGTCAAAGTAAACCACTGCAGCCCCAGGGCCCTCCGCTGCGTTTATTATGCGCCGCCACACGCGAGCCGCCTTAGGCCCACAACGAGCTAGCACAGCCCTGCAGCAGCAGCAGCAGCAGCAGCAGCACAGCAGCAGCGAGCTGCAGCAATTTAAGGCTAATTTTTGTGTACGTGCGCATATGAATGGACATAGCACCGTCAGCGCACGCATATGCAGCAGCAGCAGCAGCGGCAGCAGACGAATTAGCTGCAGAAAAAACAACTGATCTCACTCAGACATAATGCGGCGCTGCATAAGCGCTTTTATTTGCTGCCAGTCGAGGCGGTACGCAGCCTGCCCGTCTGTAGCAAACAGCAGCAGCAGCAGCAGCAGCAGCAGCAAAGTTGTCGCATATGGGGCTTCTCTTTTTGCCGCCTTTATTTCTTTTTCGTCTCTGCAGTTCCACATTAAAGACTCATTTGCTGCTCCTACCCTTCATCACTGTGGCTAGCAGGCGGTCTGGGTGTTTGGTTAGTCCGTCCAGCAGCCGAATGAGCTGAGACTTCTGTACAGACACTCGAGGCTGCTGCTGCTGCTGTTGCTGCTGCAGCTGCAGCTCTGCTGCCACTGCTGCCTCCAACGCGTCGAACGTTAGCCACTCTGCGCAGCGACAGCCCACCACACATAAAATTGGCCGTGAACAGCAACAGCAGCAGCCAGTAGCTGCAACAGCAAAGGTGAGCAGCAGCAGCAGCAGCAAGAGGAACCCTTGCGTCAGCAGCAACAGCAACATAGAGCCGCACTGCAGTGTACACCCAGTCGCGCGCTGGCTTGCTGTTTCTCGTGCTGCTAGTCATCGCAGCAGCAGCCAGCGACCGCAAAAGCAAAAATGAGAAGCAGCAGCAGAAGCACAAGCCGGCACATGAATCAGCAGCAGCAGCAACAACAACATAGTGCGTACTACAGTGCACATCTAGCCGGGCGCTGGTCTGCTGCTCCTCGACGCCCCGCTGCTGCTGCGGCCTCAGGCGGACTGCCTGCAGCAGCGCTGCTGTCGTTGCCTGGACTAGCCGAGTGTCTCCTACGCGCGCGACTACAAATTGCTTCACAGCCTGCAGCACCAGCAGCGGCAGCAGCAGCAGCGGCAGCAGCAGGAACGCTTGTTCGGGTTTGCTACCACGCGTCTTGGCGTAAGAAAAACGGAGGCCCTCAAGGCAGCAGCAGCAGCAGGAGCACATGCAGCAGCAGCAGTACGCGCAGCAGCAGCAGCAAAACTCATTTCTCACCTTCTTGCATAGCAGCAGAGATATGAACGGTGCGTTGACTTGAAAGGGAACCCGCTGCTGCTGCAGCCGAGACACAAGACTGTCCATCAGCTGCTGCTGCTTCTGGGTTTGTCTAGCGCTGCCGATGCTGCTGCTGCTGCTGCTGCCTGGCGGGGTTGTTTTTCGGGCCTTTGCTGCAGGGTCTGCCTCATCTGAGCAGCAGCAGCACGGGCAACAGCAGCAGCTGACAGCAGCAGTGGCGGCCAGCAGTGGCAGCAGCACTTCTGCAGGCTGCAGCAGCAACAGTATTGCCAGCAGCTGTGGAAGGAAGAATGGGTCTAGCTCCGGCAACACCCATTGCACCAGGGGCAGCAGCAGCAGCAGCAAAACGAGCAGCAGCTGCAGAAGAAGTAGCAGCAGCAGCGAGAGCAGCAGCAGCAGCAGCTTCTCACCCAACATCATCAGCAAAAACCCCGGGAGGCCTCCGCTGTCTTCTTCTGCGTCCTCTTCGTCCGAGTCCTCGGCTGTGTAGGCCTGAGGTGTACATACACCGCAGAGCCAAGGCAAGTCGCCACGCCAGTCGCAACAGCAGCAGCAGCGGCAAAAGCAATGCAGGGACCAGCTGCTGCTGCGGTGGCGCCAACGCCAGCAGCAGCAGCACCCTCTGCACCTGGGTTCGACGCAGTACGAGGGGCGGAAGCAGGAAGCAGCAGCAGCAGCAATAGCAGCAGCATCGGCATCAGAAACACTACCCGCAGCAACAGCCACAGCATCAGCAGCAGCAGCCGCAGCAGCATCCACGAGCTCAGGCCTACACAGACACCCACAGCAGCAGCAGCAGCAACAGCAGCAGCAACCGGCTGGGCGCCGCACCGGAACGTCGGCTGTTTTCGAAGGCATCTTCCTGAGTGCTGCTTTGGACTCGGCTTTGCGCCTGCGCCCCGTGTGCTGCTGCTGCTGCTGGTCTTGCTGCTGCTCCTGCTGCTGCGCAGAAGGTAGAGGCGGCTCGCACTGAACTAAAAATGCGTTTGAAACCAGCTGCAGGAAGCAGCGCTGCAGGTCCTGCTGCCGCTGCCGGCTGGTTGGCCGCTGAGCAGCAGCAGCAGCATCGCCATCTGGGTTCGCATCTGCAGCAGCAGCAGCCGCAGAAGCAGCAACAGCAGCAGCAACAACCCATTCACCGGCGCAGTAAGTGGCGGCCAGCGCCCCTTCTCAGCTGCAGCAGATGAGCAGCAGCAGCAAAAGTGCCGGTGCAGCAGCACAGCAGCAGCACGCACGAAGCTTCGCAGAAGCAGCAGCACTAATATAGCAACAGCAGCAACGGCAGCAACAGCAGCAGCAGCAGCAGCAACAGCCCAGGCTCCTCACACGGGTCAGCTAAGGCCAGGGCAACTGCATCCTGCATGCAGACACGCCCTGCCTTGAGCACCTGCAGCAGCAGCAGCCGCGCGTTGCTGCCGAAGGTCTCTTCTGTGATGGCAGCAAACTGGGGAAAGCGCAGCAGCGCCAGGGCTGCATGCACTTTCAGGCTGTAGCGGACACCGCCGTGGGGCTGCACAGGAGCAGCAGCAGCAGGAGCAGCAGCAGCAGCAGCAGCAGCCACGTTGCCGCAGTTGGCTTTGCTATTGGTGCCTGCACTGGTGCCGCTGCTGCTGTTGCCGGTAGACCCTTGCTGCTGCGCTTGGGCTGCTGCCGCTGCTGCTGCTGCGTCAGCGTGCACAGCTGCTGCTGCTGCTGCTGCTGTGATTGGCCCCAGAGCTCCGCCAGCTGGGGTCAGGGGAGTACAGTGCAGCAAGTTGTGCTGCAGCAGGATCAGCAGCGCGTTTCTGAGCATGCAATAGTCTTCGTCTCGGCCCTGCTGCAGATGCGCTGCAGCTGCTGTCTTGGCCTTAAAACCTGCTGCTGCTGCTGCTGAGCTGCTGCTGCTGCCGCTGCTGCTGGGCAGCAAGTCGCGCAACTCTAGGAAGGTCAGACTGCGACACAGCAGCAGCTGCCGACCCACCGACGACACGTAAGGGCCGAAGGCATCCTGCAGCAACGCGCAGGCCAAGTTGACTTCGCTGGTGTACATTGTGTTGCTGCTGCTGCTGCTGCTGCTGTTCAGGGGAGGCTGCTGGTATTGTCGTTGGTGCTGTTCGCTCTGCTGTTGCTTTGCCCCGAGAGCATCGCGACCCCGTACTTCTGCCCGTTGCCGATCCTGCTGCTGTTGCTGCTGCTGCCTTTGCCGCTGCTGCCTTTTCTGCTGCTGCCTTCGCTGCTGCTGCTGCTGCTCGCTGCTACAGTTGCTCGACTGCTTGCTTGCCCGTTGCTCCAGCTAGCGCCTTCCTCATCTTCTTCCGGCTGATCCTCTTTGGAGCTTCTGCTCGCTCTAGTGCTGCTGCCGCAGCCGCCGCTGCAATTACATTTGTGTTGCGCAGTTGCTTCTGCTGCTGCTGCTGCTGGTGTCACTGTTGCTGCTGTCACCGCGGCCCCACATGTGGGAGGGCGGAGCAGCCTAAGGCACCTTCCTGTTACATTAAACAGTAAGTAGAACTTGTTGCAATAAAAAATATATTTGTGCCTAGCGAAACAATGTAACTCCGCCTTGGGGAGCGGGAGCGTGTGGGGCCCCCGAGGGTACTGTTGGGGCCCCCGAGGGCCCCGTTGCAGCTGCAGCAGTTTGCTGTAGTACCTTGTTTAATCGTTCGATGCAGCCGCAACAGCTTGGATACTGGCTGCTGCAGTAGCAGTGCAGCTATTTAGCTTCAGTCCTATCTAATGCAGCCACAGCAACGCCTGTAGAGCTGACTTGCAGCAGCAGAGGCAGCAGCAAGAGCCTTGTGGAGCGAAGCAACGGAGGCAGCAATGCCATAGGCAGCAGCAGCAGCTGAGCGGACTGAATGCTGCAGACGGTGCAGCAGCCGCAGCAGCAGGAGTCGAAACACCTCTGGAACGAAAAACTGCAGCAGCAAAGCCTGCAGCTCTACTGGCCGCAGCAGTAACGGCAGCATCAATACTGAAGCAGAAGCGCCTGCAGCAACAGCCACGGAAGCAGAAACAAAAGCGACTGCAGTTACTGCAGCAAAACTGCAGCTAATAGCAGCACCAGCGGCAGCAGTAGGAGCAGCAGCAGCTGCTGCTGCTGCAAGCAACAAGCAAGCATGGGAGGCGATTTCATAATTGGCTGCGTGGGTAAACCCTCAGCAGGTCCGTCGAGGCAACTAGGTCCAGTGGCTCAGACTGTAGGGCTGTGGGTACAAGGGTTTGTGGGCTAGGGTTTAGGGTTTAGGATTTAAGGCTTAGGATTTAGGGTTTGCTGAGGCCTGCACACAACTGCAGCGTCTATGTGCGTCTGAGCAGTCGCTGCCAAGTGTATCCGTCGATAACTCGAATGGATACTCTCTCCCGGCTCCAGAGTTTAAGGTTTAGGGTTTAGGGTTTAGGGTCTAGGGTTTAGGGTTTAGGGTTTGTGCAGGCAAGAGCACGTTTTTCAACGCAGCCACAGAGGGCTCAACAGCCAAAGTGGGCAGTTACCCCTTCACTACAATAACTCCCAATGAAGGCATCGGCTACTACATCACAGACTGCCCCTGCAAAAAGTGAGTGGCTGCTGCTGCTACTGCTTGCTGCTGGGTGCTGCTGCTGTTGCGGCTCTGGGTACTCTTGTAGCTGCAGCAACCGTTTCTGTTGCTGCAGCGGTTACTGCTGCCCCCATTCTCGTTGCTTCTGCTGCTGCTGTTGGTGCTAGATTTGATGGCCATAGTGGTGCTCCCACCGCTGCTGTTGCCGCTAATGGCCATGTTGCTGCTGCCGTCGCTGTTGCTGCTAATGGCCCTGTTGCTGCTGCCGTTGCTGCTGCTGCTGCTGCGGGTGGCGAGAACCACCGTACCGTTGCAGCTGGCGCGTCTGTTTGCGGCGCTGGCAACTTCAGCGCAGCCGCTGCTTCCTAGCGAGCCGCTGCACCGCTGCTGGCACTGCGCTGCTGCCGCTGCTGCTGCTGCTGCTGCTGCTGCTGCTGCTGCTGCTGCTGCAGGTACGGCGTGGGCTGCAGCCCCCGCTACGGCCGCTGCGTCTCGGGGCGCCGCTCTGTGCCCATACGGCTGCTGGACGTGGCCGGCCTTATCCCGGGGGCCAGCGAAGGCCGGGGCCTGGGCTGCAAGTTTCTTGACGATTTGCGGGTGGCGGATGTGCTGCTGCACATAATTGACGTCTCAGGCACCACCAATGAAAAGGCACGGAGCTGCTGCTGCTGCTGCTGCTGCAGCGGCTGCTGTCGGTCACCACACGGAGCTGCAGAGGCTGCTGAGTCGACGCCTCGGCGGCTGCAGCTGCTGCTGCTTTGTTGCTGAGATGCTGCTGCATGGGCTCGTGACGCTCGTGCTGCTGTGGCTGCTGCTGGCAACTTTTGCTGTGGGAAACGCGTTGCTGTTGCTGCTGCTGCTGCCGCCGCTGCGGTTGCTGCGGCTGCTGCTGCTCCTTCAGGGGGAAGCCACGACGGGCTACGACCCCAGCGCAGACCACGAGTGGCTGCTGAGCGAAGTGGAGCTCTGGATCTTCAAGAACATTTGGGGAAAGTGGACATCTGTGGCTCGCAGGCACGCGGCAACGAACAGGTGACCCGCTGCTGCTGCTGTTGCCGCTGCTGCTGTTGCCGCTGCTGCTGTTGCCGCTGCTGCTGTTGCCGCTGCTGCTGTTGCTGTTGCTGTTGCTGCTGTGGCGTTTGGGGCTTCCCAGCCTTGGCTCAAGTAGATGTGCAGGCGATACGTCAAGATGCTGCGAGAGTTGTTGCTGCTGCTGCCGCTTATCCTGATGCTGCCGCCCTTGTTGCTGGACCCCCTATTGCTGCTGTTGCTGCTGTCGCTTATGGCGTAGATCACCGCGATCTGCAACAGCAGGAGCATCCCCAGCAACGCAAGCGCCATGTGGCTTGCCTGCACTTGCTACAGTGCTCTGTATCCATCGTGGTCTTTCCCTACTGCTGCTGCTGCTACTGCTGCTGCTGTTGTTGCTGTTGCAGCTCTCTGCTGGACACGTTCTCGGCACAGTTCAGCGGCTACGGCGCCCCCCAGACACTTGTGGCTGCGGTGCTGCAGGAGTTGCACCGCAGCAGGAGGTCGCGCAGTCAGGCACTACAGGAAGCAGCAGCTCCAGCAGCAGCAGCAGCAGCAGCAGCAGGAGTCTCTGCGGGAGCAGCGGTAGCACGAGCAACAGATGACGCTTCACTTCTGCCGGAGGACCTCACCAAGTGGGCTTCCGAAGACGTTATGGAGCTGGTTCGTTAAACTAGAATGCCCTAAACTGGAAGCTGCAGTAATGAACTTTTAAAGACTTTGGAACTTAAACAATTGTTTTCCAACTAAGGCTTTAGAACTTGAACAGTTGGCTTCTAACTAAGTCTACAGGCTTGTCTTTGCTTGGTGCCTGCAGGTGAAGACTTTTGTGAAGATTCGATTTCCTTTTGTTTTGGTCCTCAACAAATGCGACGCTGTGAGGCAGCCACTGGACCGGGATCGGGATGAGAGCGGGTTGTGGGGCGTGGGGATCGTGATCGTGGAGATGTGGGGCCAGCAGAGTGCATGCCGGGGTCAGGATGAAGCCATTGGGGGGATCGGGCTGCTGGGTGTCTCAAAAGTGGGATCGGGATTGATGCTTTCTAGCGAGGATCGGGATGGGGATCGCATGTGTGGGGCCTGCGCAGGGGGGCGATGTGGACAAAAACGTTTTGCGACTGTCTAGCAAGTTTCGGGACAGCCCTCTCGTGTTGACAAGTGCCCTCGCAGAGTGTTTTCTGCAGAAACTCCAGCAGCAGGTGAGGCCAAGTCAAGCACTGCAACAGCTGCACTGCAGCAGGTGCCCTGTGCAGTAGCTGCAGCAGCAGTGTCAACAGCCGGCGAAAGAGCAGAGGCAGCAGCACGCATGCAGCTCTCCCGAAATGGCCAATGGAATACAGTGCTTCAGTGTTTGGCTTCAGGCCCTAAGGTTTTGTTTCTAGGACTTAGGACTTAGGATTTTGCTGCGCGGATGGCAGCGTATCTGGAAACCTTTAATCACAAGCCTTTCCCCCCCGCTCTCACCAGTTGCAATCAGAGCACTTGTTGTGGATGGCACATGAAATGGGATCTTTTGTGATGGGCTCTTCACGGGTTTCGGCTTTGTATATTCTTGATAATTTGAAGTCAGGGCTGAGTTTTAAGGGCTAAAGGTTTAAGGCTTATGGCTGTGTGTAGAAAATGATAGCATACGACCCGTGCAGCGGCACGGCGTACTGCAGCGAGGACTTGCGGGGCCCGGGAAGCAGCCGCCTGAAGGAGGAGCAGCAGCAGCTAATTAAAACCCTGAAGCCAATCGACCCTAAGGCGTTCCATAGACTGGAGAAAGTTAGGGATCTCATGCTCTTCAGACATGGAGGGACGGGGGTGGCAGAGGTCTGCTGCTGTTGGTGCTGCTGGCGATGCTGCTGCTTATGCTATTGGCGCTGCTTTTGGCTGGTGACGGCGCTGGAAATGGATGGTGGCGGCGCTGGAAATGATGACACTGCCACTGCTGCTGTTTAGCTGCTGTAGAAGCAGGTGCTGCTGTCGCTGCTTCTTGTGCTGCGGGCACTCGTTTCGCTGCCTCAGCTGCTTATGAGACTACTACTGACGATCTTGCTTCTACTGTTGCTGCTGCTGTGTTGGCTGTAGCTGGTGCTGGTGGAACTTCACTTTTCTCTACCTTTGCGCCTTCCCATTGTCTTCAGGCCTTGCGAGTTGCTGTAGAGGTCCTAGGGCAGCGAATGGCGGTGTATCCGGTGAAGACGTTGCAGCTGTCCGCCGTGGACAAGAAGGGAAGGGGGCCGTTTGTGGAGTGTATGCTGGTTAAGAAGGGAACCACGTAAGCGCTACTAGAATGCTTTCTTTTTATATTATTCCGTGTTTTTGTGTACTCTGTCTTCTGCTTTTACTCGATCTGCGTCATCGGTTTAGGCACAGACCTACATGAACACGCAAGCCACATGTGTTTCCATATAGACATATCCCCGGTAGTATCCACGTTACATGTGCACGTGCATACTTAAATGCATATAAGGCTTCACACATGCAATTTTACAGATATATTTGAGCCTATCGCGACATTAGCGCGTGTAGGTAGTATCTCTCAGGGCTCCCGCCCAGGCAGAACTGCGTACAGAGACTGACACAGAAGACTTTTCACGCCAATCAGTAGACGCGAATGCATGCGCGCTTGCAACGCCAAGCATACAGCAGCATTTAGTGAATGAATATAAGCGTGGCGCATGCGGGCTTCCGATATTTGTGGCGAACGCGCTTCGCAGTCATTTTCTGTTTCTGCTGCATCCCTGCCGTAGCACTGCTCCTTTCCTTCATCTCTCTGCGTTAGATTTTGGGTTTGTTTGCCTGCCTATGAAAGTACGTTTATGTTTTTGAATTCATGTTTTTGTGTGAACTTCAGCGTCGGCGAGCTCGCTCATTTGTTGCACCCGGCAATTGCCCGCAATTTCCTCTTCGCCGAATTGCCGGACGGCCGACGTGTTGGTGAGAACGAAGTGCTGACCCCTGAAAGCAGCATAATTCGCATTAACACAGACAAAGGTGCGCAATGATCACAGCTAGCCACGCGGCTTGTCACGCACCTGGCCTTGAGGACCGCGCAGGTGGTGGGACCTCAAGGCAATTAGCTGCGCTCATTTATCGCAGCTACTCAGGTAGCTGTGTTGGCTGGCGCCACGGGAGCTGTAGGGTCGCTTACCAAGCGGCGGATGACTGAACAGGTCAACCCTAGCCTACCTCGATTTAGGAGAAACATTATAGCTGACTGCAGCTAGAGGCGAGCCAGCTGCCGCTTGCCCTCAAGACAAGAACCAAAAGTGTCTAATTTGTGTTTCAAGCGTGTGAGGAAACACATCTAGTCTCAGCATAGAAGGACAAACGGAGCGAATGCAAGTACCGCTCCGGCCTCCGGATTTGCTGTGCAGTTCGTTGCAACTTCGTCACTTTCTCTTCTCCCACTCTGCCATTTGCTGATATTGCGGGAGAGACGAGGACGGCCCTGCGGTGCGTTTTGTGATAAACTCCCACTAGGCTTCGTGCATGCTTATGCAGCGTGTGCCAAGGCGTTAGCATATGGTATAGTTCACCTTTTAGTGGTGCTGAAGGGCCGAAAAACTTGGAATTTGCTGTGGCTAGCGCCGTAGAGGGTGTTACACGGCCGTCCTAGCTGATAGCATTACAGCGCGTTTGAGGAAGCTGCCAGCAGCACCTGCTTCTTCCTAGAGGTCAGTTCACTGCCGGAAACAGCTGGTGTTGACGAGCAGGTCCAGTTGAGTGACGGTGGCTTGTTATGTTTACTATGGCATTCTCATGGGGGGAACATGGGTAAAATCCGATTTATTGCCATGCCCTCTAACGACGTTAGTGAGGAATGCACTCTTCAGAAAGCAAGGAGGCAAGAATCTTGAAAATAGGGGCTCGCAGGTTTTACTGCACTTTACTAAATTGTGGACTTCATACGGGAGGCAGTCTTCTGATGCACTTACAAAGCGCAGGCACGACCTTCGAAGAAAGTGTTGCAAGCTAATCAGTTGCACAGCAGACTCCTTAACAACGTGCCTGAGGCCTGAGGAACTCAGAGGGCAGTACTGTTGGACAGTCCTGTCTATGGGTCCTGTACATGCCGTGGCTTGAGAGGGGAGTTGCCCGTAGAAATAATTAAAAGTAAATTAGAGAGGGGTGCCCTCCAGCGGACGGACCTTCCATTAAAGCCTAGAGATCACGGCTTGAAATGTTGCAGGCCAAAACAGCCAAGAAATGATAATAGATGCTGCAGTGAAGATGACAAATCGTCGGGACTAGGAAGCGATGGCTACTTCGTGAAGCGCCAACTCGCCAGAATTTGTTCTATGCTACTTGGCACCCCTGAAGGAACAAATTGGGCCACTGAAGAGAGCAATTCTCCCCATAGTGTTGGCGGGCGCCTAGATGACCCTGCTGCTACTTCACCGGTTTCACAATCAACCATTGCTCTCTCATAAGTCTCCAACGACGCCCTAAGTTGCCTGTCAGTCATGGAGTTTCTTCAACCTGCAGTCTCTATATAGAGAAGAAGGTAACGGCGAACGTTGGACGGCTTCACGCAGCGTTTTTAACTTTCTTTCTTTGCTGCCCGCGTTCGCGCGTTCGCGTAATATCTGGTTTCAGTCTTTTCTCCTGGGTCAGCCCGCAACTAGGTTGTTCTGCATTCGTTCTGAAACCTACGGGCGATGACTTGTGATGCGCAGCACTACACCGCAAGTTCTTGCTCCGCTACAAGCGAAAACGTACATGTTCCTCACGAACACCACTCAGCTTACCCTCACTAAAGTAAATAAATTCATTTCTGGCAGCTGCGCTATCTAGTTTTCGATTCGGGTAGAGGACGTATTCGGCCCAATGTAGCTCTTCTCTCAGAGGACCTCGTGAAAGCATCAGGAGTCAATATTTTCACTACTAAAAATAAGAAAAAAAGCCCAGATGCAAAAAAAGTGAAAAGGTGGCTAGAAATCGCACGAGCAAACAGCATCCATCCTCATTGTCCGTCAACTCCTGGGCCTTGTTCCAAGCTGCCAGCGTCCCCTTGCGCGTCTTCTTTCGGGGAGCCTACGCGACCCAAGTTTACAAATGAGTTGCAATATGAAACAACGAGAAACTTTATACGAATAATTGGAAGAATATAGCGTCTCACCCTGTGTGAAAAGGACCACCTGCATGTGGGGCGGCAGTTTGGCTGCAGCTCTCGCTGAGCCTCTGAAACTCCTCCGGGCTTGATGAAGGCAGATCCTCTCCAGATTGGGACATAGGATTTGCGCACATGGTGAAATGCGTTTTTCCAAGGCATAGTCCCCAGAGGACCTGGACGGCCTCAGGGGCCCGGGAGAGGGCGCGGAACAGCGAGGCGGCGTCCTTAGACCATGGGACATTCTACTGAGGCGGCGGCACCCTATAAGTCCGAGAGGGGCGCTAGTGGCGTCTACGTTAGAGAGCATGGCCTGGGGCCTGTGTGGCGGGGCGTGCCCTCTTCCGCCCCCACAACGCACACTGGTTGGCTCTCAGCAGACGAAGAGACACTTCAGTACACAACGCCTTCAGACGATACAAATATTCTTCACGGGAGCCCTCCAAGGGTTCCCAGCGTAGCATACGGGGGCCACTTGTCGGCGCCCTACTGGAAAGTGCCCAATGCGTGGCCTGTCGGCAGCCCCGACTCAGTCACTGTTACCAACGAAACAGCGTTGCACAGTGGCCAGAAGACTCGACCGGGGGCCTCCGCTGAGCCTGTTAAGGGCAGCCGCAAGAGGCTGAAGCGCCTGCTGCTTCTGGGGATCATTTCTCTGTGGGCGTTCCTGGCCGCCTCTTCGGCGAGGAACAGGCTGCTGCAGCGCAAGGACAGGAGCCGCCTCAAAGGCGTGGAATTAGTGGAAGCAGCAACAGGAGCAGAAGATGCAGCCCCCCCGTCGCCAACAGCAGCGTCGCTCGAGGCAGAGGAGGCGTCTTCGCTGAGTGTGAACACCCCCAAAGAGCACAGCAAACCTTCCAAAGCCAAGCCAAAGCTTAAGCTGGCTCTGCAGCCCGGAGTCGAACCGCTCCCGTCAGGGCCCCTGCGGAAGTTCAAGGGGCCCCAAGGGGGCCCCCGAACCGCTTCTGGAATTCCCGTTGCCCACGTGGGCCCCATGCCTCACGTCTCCAACTTGGTCGCAGAGCCCCCCTCCACAGCGAGGCCAGAGGAACTCCCCCTGGATATAGCCTGCGACGCGTCTAGCCTTGACCAGTACGAGAGAGAAGTGGGCAAGAACCTAGACAAGCTGGACAAGATCTGGCGCGGGGTCTCGGAGACCACCCGCATGGCTTTCTCGAAGCACTTCTTGCCAGTGGTCGAGCCTGGAGTGGTGCTGCCTGCACCAGTGGCTCTGTTCCAGAGGCACGCGGAGGCCCTCAGCGCAATTCGCAGGCCCAAGGAGGCAGACAGTGCATCCGAAAAGAAAATGTACGCCTTCAGGCTGCAGCTGCTGAACACTCTCTACACCGCAGCTGGCCGCCGCCTGCTGTCCCTCTCTGCCCTCGAGACCTTTTGCAAAATGACGGGCGTGGGCTCTGAGCTGCTCGGCCTGGAGGCCGAGCCCCTGATCCGCAGCACGCGCAGCAGCTGGGGCAGCATCAGCAGCAGCAGCAGCAAAGCTGGGGAAGGCGCTGGGGCGGACGAGGCACCCGTCTCTTTCGAAGGATTTGTCAAGCTCCTTGCAGGCCGCCCCACCAGCATGATAGAGAGGGAACCCGAAAGCAAAACAGATGAGGGGCTCAGTGCTTCGGAGACTGAGGCAGGGGAAACACCAGTGGTGCCGAAACACCTGGCAGTGCGCCTCGCAAACGTGCTGCGGCGCGAGGACCTTTTTGTTGCTCAGGAGCTGATGAACGTGAGCATATTCCGAGCTTTGCTTGACAGGCTCGACGAGCGGCTGCTGAGCCAACAAGGGGGCAAAAGAGAGGCCTGGATTGTGCCCATGTCCCCAGGGCGCCGGCCGTTCCATACAGACTTGTTCAGCGACACGGTGTTGTCTTTCGACAATTGGGCTAGGCAACAGGTGCTGCCTCCAGAGGTGGTGGGCAGCTGGAACGAGAGATGGACCGAGAGCGGGGTGCGGGCGCTGCTGCATTCGTTTGAACAAAAAGAGAGGAAACGGATAGAAGAGAGACAAAGCATGAAACATGTGGCAGCGGGCCTCGACACCACCCCAGGCAACGTCGCGCCGCTCTACGACCTCTACACCCTGGCCATATCGCTCCTCTAATTGGTGCTGCGAGCCAGTAGTGTTTCTTGAGCAAAGTAATTTCGGCGCATTTAATTCAACTGGTTGCCCATTTAGTGGGCTGAGACTGTGCTTGGCCGAGACGTCCCGTAGACAACAGAAGGAAGGAAGAAAAGAACAAGGAGAATTCGTGCATTGTCGCACGGAGCGCTTGTTCTTTCAGGTGTACGTACTGCAGGCGCTTGCTAAGGGTACTACTTGTTTGTTCCGTCTAGGTGTTTCGTATCCTTCTCGCTTCTTCAGGCGTGCGCCTAGCTCCGGTCTTTGGTACTTGCCGCAGTTGCAGGTCTGTGCTTTTATTACCACCCGCAGAACACGTTAATGAATGTGTTCGTATCTACACATGTATACACATATGTGCTTAAATAAAGGTGTATGCTATGTCTAGGTATGTTTGCTTATATATGTGTATGTGTATGCACGTATATACGACAAAAATGCATATAAACGTACATATATTCTTCGGGCAATGTGCAACATGTATATTTTTATGCATGCGTACGTATGGACACACACTAGACACAGTAGCATACCTATATGCTTATGGTATTTCTAACGATGGCTTCAGTAAGTATTAGAATTGGTTGAATGCAATGTAGATGTTCAGATACGTAGAGAACATTCGCATGTGCACCTGTTGCGCTAATTTAATGTGGCGAGAAGCCAGTGTTGCGTAACTGGGCAACGGTCTAAGGGTTTCTTAGGCCTTTGCCCTTTTTATTTCCCCCTCTTTCCAAAGAAATAACTAGTTTCCCTGCTCTGTTGCTGTCTTCCCGTCCTTCTGTTGGTTTTGTGCTCAGTGTCATTACTACTCTTCGTGTAGTGCTCGGTTCTCTCGGCAGTTGGTTTGACTGTTCATTTTTAGTCCACTTTTCTGAAATTTCATCAGCTGGCAACAGCGCCGAATATAATTTCCTCCTCAAACCTTTTCTAGATGCTCAACATGGTCATTGCTCTCTGGCATTTGTTAATGCTATTTATAGTTCTCGCAGCTCAATAGCTGCGTGATTCTGCTGCCTCGCTTTTTAATGAGTCAAGGCACACTGTGAAGGGGATGTCTAGTTAGCAGACCTCAGGGTTTAGGCCATTGCAGCTGTCGGTTCAAGCCAGTTGAGGGTTTAGGTTCTGTGCAACACGTTTGTGTAGGGTCGGGTCGCGGCTTGGAACAAGGTTAAGAGTTTAGAAATTGGGGGTCGCCCAGCACTAGTGCAGACGCATTTTGGTGGATCTGCACCTTCCACTGATTTGCATTTTTGCTGAAACTTCTGAAGACGAAAAATGCTGAGGAGTCAGGTGCGAGTGACAAGCACAAACATGATTTTTTCTGAATACACGGAAGAGGTTTTATTTGCTTTGTGTCCACCAGTGCCACTACTTACATGGCGGCAAATTTATTCAAGCTATCCTTTGTTTCTGTACTTCTTGCTAACCGAATGACGCAAGTGCACAAAGTTCTACAGTGCATTCTTTCATGTGTTCTGAATAACAGAAACGCGCAATTTCATAGAGTACAATGCTGCAGTCTGGCAGAGTCTGCCTCTCACACATAAATTACTGGCGCCAGACTAGGTGGCTTTTTTCCCTTCATGGCTGCCATCCCCATTTATACGTTGCAGTTTTACCGCGCGAGGCAAACCCAGCAGCAGGCTGCAAGTGAGTATGCCATAAATGAGAAGCTCCAGGGGGGCAGCTTTCCTTGACTAATCAGCCGCGAGACAAACGCTGCTTTGCGCACATACTCAGGAGAGAAGGGTTATAGTAAGGAAATAGCATTTTCCCCTAAGTATGGCGCGGAAAGGTTGTTGCATATTAGAAGCCAAGCTGCTTGACACAACCTTATATCAAACGCACGCCTGCAAATGCTTGGATAACTTACTCTAGAGTCGTCTGCATTCACGTCCGGGCTACACCGTGAGGATGGGGAACGTCCAAAAGATGCAAGAAGTGCCTTAAGCGCTCATCATTTGGTCAGCTACAGACTTGAAACATACGCCCGGGGCTTTTACAGCAGCGCATGGACGGCTGCTGCCACGCGCGCTGCAGGTACGATTACACTCTAAAAAGGATGTTTCCAGCAGCCCACGTTGATTAAAAAATGATCCGTGTTGGGGAGCGGATATGTCGTGATCGCATTGGTGGCGTATGTATGACAGTCCCTTATTAGCTGATTTCTCCTTTACATTGCACAGGGAACTCCAGCTTTGTGCGCGATTTGAAACGCGCAGGCTCGATACCATCTTCTTCAACATACTTGCGGAACGTGAACCACGCACGGTGACGTATCACAGAGCAACTCTGTCACGTCAGACAGCTGCTCGCGCATCAAACGGAAGTATGATAGCTATAGCTGCCGCCGACATGTAGTCTGCGTGTCCTTGAAGACAGCGCGTCAAAATCAACACTGCAGCTTCCTCACAAGATTACAGTGCTCAAATAACTCGAGTCAAACGTTTTTCATCCTCCCATGATCGAGGGAGATAGTACTCTGCGGCCACGAGCCACCTTGTCCATAAAGCTTTTTTTCAGTACGAGCTTACATTGGGACGGAGTGTACTGGCCGGGTGTGACGAGCGCGGACATCTGGAGTGTCGTACCGGACACCTGTATCTGGAGTGTTATGTTAGCGGTAGTTGGTCAGGAATAATTGCACGGATTTATGCATTTGATACACTTGCACCTTGCGAACAAGCACTGCGCTTCCTTTCATATTTTTGCGTCTGTAGCACACAACAGCAATCAATGCGACATTGTTGATAAAGCCCTTTCCGTAACAGTGAATGACGAAGCATGAAGCGTTGTTTTTGTACACCTGACGCTCCAAAATCAATGGAAGAACAGTTCACTCTTAAATGCGCACACTTCAACACACTCGATTTTTTCGCACCAAATAAATCGCCCAACACGGTGCAACAGAAAGTAACATGAGGACACGTTAACCATCAGCATGGGAAGTTTAGGAGTCTCACTGGCGGGGTAAACTGGAGCACTTGCACACCTACCAGCTAACAACGGGATTCGTGTTTCCACCGACGTGGGGCAAGAGCACTTCACAACAACGGCCTAAGCCACCTCGAGCCCTTTCCTTTCGGCAGCTACTCTCTGCCAAGCCATTCGCCCAAAAATTCACCACGCGTCGTACGCGTCCACCGATTTTGTGAAGGCAGAAGGCAGAAGCACCCGCGTGTGTTGCCGTGTAGCACCTTACAATGACATCGCAACGGGTTGATGCAGTAACGCAACGAGGATAACGCAAAAAGTTTAAAGTGAATCCCAAACGTAAAATAGACGTGGACAGCATGCATCCCAAAGCATTCTTGCAGGTGCTTAGCAATCTTTTTAGGCTGCCTTTGGTGACGTTCACCTTGCAATGTGCACGTGTAGAGCCACCCATATGCTGTTTGACGCACTTCACCGCTGCATATAATTCACTGGCGCCGAACTGAATGAGTGCATTTTGCTGTGCAGTCGATATGCTCGCTCTAATAACAGTCGGAAGAAGATAGACAAAATGAGGAGGCCTTCTTACACCTGAAGTGCCATTTTCTACGGCTGCAAGCACTATTTTTCACAATGTTTCCCACTACAAGCTCCCTTGGTAAGAAGGCACCGCATAATCACTTCATTTACACAGGCAAGCGGGGAAAGCACGCCTATATGTTTTCAGGGTGTTCTATACAAAGTAGAGGAATTTACCTATTTATGAGTTAATATGAAATTAAAAACGCATGGGCCTTGCATGCAGGGACCACCATAAATACGCGAATAATGAAAATTTTCTATTCACATATCTGCGTTGTACGCCGCAGGTAATACTGTAAATTGCGTGCAATAGCCGCAGCTTTTGCAGTGTATGCACCAAAGTAAGTAAATGCGTGCGTGGTAGCTGCTGGCCTGCTACTAGGAAAAAAGAAGCAGAGAATATGTAGTAATGAATTCACATCCAAACCTGAGAGATCATGAAAACATGAACATGATCATACATTAGAACAATAGAGCCTTTAGGGGCCAGATGTGTCCATTTCAACAGAGTTGCCGTCAGCCCTACATGTGCGCAGAGAAGCATTCATGAAGCTCAATAGTACTCATGAGTGCACGTTGGGGCTGGAGTACAAAAAACAAGTAGTGCGCGCAGAATTACCGGTGCGAATGTGTGCGGAAACATCTGCCTCTACTCATTAAATACTTTCGTGTGACAGTACAAGTCTAGTTCCCTATTTTTCTGTCCTCTGCCTACGTTGCTTTCTTTGAATTTCCCGCGGTCATTTGTCGTGTGCTATCCTCCATTTCTACCTCCGCAGGACTTTCACTTGGCTTCCTCTATGCCAAAGTTTGTCTTGTGCTATCCTTTACGTCTATCTTTTTCTCTTTTTCTGTTCTCCCCTGCAGTTTTCAGACTGTCTGGGTGCATATTGGCCTTTCGTTGCATTCTCCCACCCGTATGGCAACACTAAAGCAACAAAAGCTGTATCGATTTGTACAGCAGATGTATTCACACATGCAACATAGGCTCGGCTCTTCCGAGCCAGCATGAAAGGATACAGAGGCACATTTCTGCACAGGCACCTGCTCAGGAGCATATGACAACATTACATTTTGTCATATGCTCCTGAGCAGTTGCCTGTGCAGAAGTGTGCCTTCGCCTATTTGTTGCTTGTTCCCCCTCTGCTTCCATAGAATGCAGCAGTGCCTCATCCGTAATTGTTGCAAATTTTCCACCAGTAATGAGTAGTGCGATAGAAAAATTGTTGCACTGAACCGGCACTTCTCGCGAGAGCGTATGGCACCCTCAAAGCAACTTTAGTGCTATGAAAAAAACATCATCTTCTCCTCTGTCCAATCCGTCTTGTTCTTTCACTTTGGCAAGATACTTCTCTGCCAGCTTATTTGCATTCTCGCGCACCAAAACCTGCCTTTTTTCTATTTCACGTAGTGCAGACAGACCGCCCTCTATGGTCCACGTCTCTTCCCACGCCTTTATCGTTTCCAGCGGCACAGGCCCCACTGCGTGCTTTTCAGCTTCCTGTAGAGCCTCTCGAAATATTTCTACAGGAAAAGGAGCTTGAGAGGAAGGCAGCGTAACCTCCGTGAGCCCTTTTTGTGCTGCAGCTGCTTCTGCTTCTGTTGCTGTTTCTTGAAACTTTCTGGTTCCCACAATTGCGGCATCCACTGCGTCGAAAAAAGAAGAAAAGATGTATCGTATCATATTGTCTGCTTGGTTTCTTTGGACATCTTGTCCGATCATATGTCTGAGGGGCTCCGTGATGTCTGTAGGCAGACTGGTTGCTTCTGCAGTTTCTTCCATGCTCCTTAGTGTGTCATTGAACCCACTGTACGCGGGCCCCAGGCTTGCAACAAATTCTTTGAAGGGCATAACATGAGGCTGCCTTTCGAGCTCGGCGCCAAGCAGGATGGACGCGTGCAATTGCAAGTCGGGCACCGAATAAGAATTCCCGTGTTTCGACCAAAGATCAAAGCTGAGCTCTAAATAATCTAATCGCCGCATCATCGCTTCCACAATACTGCTAGCCAGCGCAAACTTCAGTGTGTAGTCCCTGCGATTCACGTATGGGTCCGTCTCACCGGGGCAGGGGAGGTCCATCAGGGCTCCAACGTGTTCAATAATCACATCCGTGGGACCACGTCGTGAATCCAAATTCGTTGCATTAGGAAAGAAGAAATGAATGAAAGCATATTGGACCCTTTCGTTGGCTTGGTTCCACCGATAGTGCAGTCGCTCCATCTCCAGCTGCAGAGTTTCCTCCATCGTCAAGACGCTTCCTGAGGTCACCTTCGCCGACCCCACACCGCCCGAACCTAATCGATGGCGTTGGGACTTGCGGATCCTCATGCTGCTGATGTTAAAGCGCACAGCCATTGCCACCAAAGCAATGAGCAACGCCGTCACAAAGAGCAATCGGAAACGTGACTTTGGCTGGTTACGGTGCGCTGTTAAGGATGTTCGAGTACTCATATCAGCACTGTCTTCGACTAGTTCCCCATCCTCTGGATCTGCTGAGCCAGGGTACCTGAAGCTTGCTGAGTTTTCAGTGGAAGGTATCTTCTCTTCATCGTTGACAGTCAGCGTGCTGGCAGCAGCTGTAGCTGCTGTTGGATTTCCACCAAACATCGGCGCTGAAGCTACCAAGTAAAGCGATTAGCAAAATTTCTATGCAAATTTAATTATTAAAAACATATACATTCAGTAATCAAGCTCTCGTTTTCATTCAGCCACGCCAAGAACAGCCCATGAAGTGTGCTCCTTTAGAGGCAGGGATCGATTCTGTCTCTTCACGTCGTCGGGAGGAGGAATAAGGGCCCGGAAAAAAAACTGAAAATAAAATATCATACATTTCTAAAGATACAATTTGCGCCAAAACACGAAAAAACATCTCGGTGCCCCTTTTCTGCCGCGAAAGGTGCAGCCTCTTGGGCACCGGCGGCTGCAACAGGGGAAGAAACAGACAGCTCCACGAGCACGTGCTAAGCGTGTTCTTTCAGAATGTCTCAAAGCAGCCAGAAAGCTCAAATTTAGCATTAAAATAAAGTATAATTATCTCTGTTTTCGTCTAGATGGACGATTCCCTGATTTCAAGATCTTCCTATGGAATTGCCAGCGCACTTCGGCTGCACGTTGAGGAATCGCGCTATGTGAGTTTAAAAGCGGTCTCCTGAAGCTCAGCTAACCTAGCCCTGTATGCATATTATTCTTCCTTTTTCTAGGCTGTGTCGGTGTTTGATTTAACTTCAGTGTGCGTCGGAGTTGTTCTGGCACGCTGATACACCGCAGCGCATTTCGAAGAGCGAACACTGATTGCCGTTTGGCCTTAAATTTCTCATGCCCTCCCATGAGGGCTGTGATTTGCGCGTACTCTTCTCGTGTTGCTGTCTGCGAACCTTTTTGGTGTAGTGCGCGTCTCGGCCGTTCCATCTCCCCTGCGCGTCTTCTTCTACGAGTAATGCAGACTACAGTTCTTGTACCTGCTCTTTTGCTATGAAGCCTACCAGTCAGAGCGCTTGTCTTGCGTTGGAAACGCCTGCGGGAATGCCTGCGGTTCTTCGCTCTCAGAACTCCCTCACAGCAATATCCTTGCCAGATGGGTACAGAGAAGAACAACAATTGCTTCAAGGCAGCTGAAAGTGTTGTAAAAACAAAGGCACTGTGAAGTGGAAAGGCAGATCTCCTACAGTGCCTATATGCTGTACGTTCACGTACAAAACCCACGTGTGATAATGACGGCTGTCCCATGTGCACACAGCGGCGTTGGGCGTCGGTGACAGTTTGCAGACTCTTCTCCATCGAAGCAAATAAGTTCTTTTAGGCCGACAGCACTTTCTCACTGTAGTGTGCCTTCTTTAACCAAGGCAGGGATAGGTGTACGAACCAGGCGAGGCTTAGTTTACTAAATGTGAGAGTGCCTTGAGTGCTTGGGCTTCTCCGTCAGAGGTCAAAAGTGTCGTGACTCATCAGAATCGTGACGTGCGCATTGGCAGCCGCCAAGTCGCAAAGTGTGAGCACGTGGAAATCGAGGATTTCACTAACTAGGCCAAGTGAGGACCGGAATAACGGCTCTATAGATATTCAATAAGGATGAGCCACACTGTCTCTCCCTCAGCGCCGGGAAGTAGTATATCAGCTCCTAATGTTTTACAGCCAGTTAACTGACACAAACGCTGAAGGGAAACGCCTGTTCGAAATGCCGAAGCAATTAGAGCGAACGCACGAGCCACACCACGCTCGCCAGAATCACGATGGTGCTGACCCTGTGAAAGTTACCCTGTGCCTCTTCGAGATCTGTTCCAACGATATGGGATTAAACCCTACGCGATATAGGCCTGTTGTTGCTAGGTGCCTTGAGACAGAAAGATACCTCATTAAACACTGGTGCGCACCGTTTTGACAAAGGCCAATACCATGTAGGCAATACCAGAGACTGCATTACTGCGTTCCACAAGCCACAGACACCCTCTGAATCAAAGGAGCGCAATGCAGCAGGCAGCATTTCTAAGAGGACAAAGGTAAGTAGTTGGTCCGCAGACTGCACAGGTAAGAGCTATCATCTTCAACAGGTTGAAAAAGACAAAGAAACTGCTCGAAAATGTCGAGCTTATCAAGAAACACTCTTACGTAACAATTGTGTAAAAGCATATAGCTCAAGAAAATGTTAATAGTCCGAAAAGTTAAAACTCAAGCACCCTAAACAGGCTGCTGAAACGCAGAAAGTATCTCGAAACCACATCTCGTGCCGTAGGGTTAGTAGGCGGCTCTTTAGCATCACGAAACCAGCTCTCCTGCCGTATGGTTAGTGTAGTGCACAGGCACTACAATGGAGCTGGCTAGTGTCCTAGAGACGATAGCTAGCTAGCGACCTACAAGGGGTCGCAACACTGGAGGAGGACAGGACCCTCCGAATAGGATGAAAGTAAGAAAAACTGTCTATTAGTTCTAATGAATACGTGAAATGTGTGGAAATTGTGTGGAGACTGGGGCTGGCGATAGCGCCGGCACCAGTGCGGGCCTCCTCCCCTAAGGCCTAGGAGGCGAGCTCCCAGAGTGGGGAGAATCGAACAGACAGATTTGAAACACTTAAGAATTGTTGTATTTCGGTGAAAGTAAGCTACTGTGTCCGAGAAATGGGCCTACGCTAGGCGTAGTTTGTAGGCCTGCTCGAGGGGCAGGAAGCAGCGTAGTCGCAGCAGTAGACGCTGCGCACCACAGTTAGTAGGCGGCTCTCTACTGATTCACCGACATCTTGCGCATACACCACTGACATATGTACTAATGCATAAGGCTTAGGAATAAAATTAATCTGCTGGCTTGTCAGTTTGGCAGTGTGCCGCACTCACTCGGGAAGGCCAGCGATATATTCGGCGCTGATTCTCACAAAATTATTCACAGCAATCCAGGCACTTCTCAAAGCAAGCCTGATGCACAGAAAGCGTTCAAAGTTTTGGTACCGATCAAGTGGAAAGGGCTGTCCCTCAAGGAAGCAACGGTGGTTCTTTAAGAACCGAGCGGCAGTTAAACGGAGATGGGAACTCCCACTGATTGCGTTGAGCTCGCTTTTCTCAAACTCAAAGCCAAACGATGCAGGGAATAGAAGGACTTGTTTTGGTCGGTCCAGTGAGGCACTGTAGTTGTTACTACGCTAGGCAAGAAAACGCGCTATCTCTCCAAGCCATTAGATTGGTGCAAGGAATACAAAAAAAATTAGCAGTTGAGTGGGAAGTGCTCGCAAAACTCTTACAGAGCAAAAGCGCATTTAGCTAGAAATTCATGCCATCAGAAGACTAACTCGCTCAATCATTCTTCGTCATCGTTTTTCAGTTAAGAGAGTCAATTTTTGCAGAGCTGAAAAGGACAGCAAAGACGGTGCCCATAATAGTGGTTTGCACAACAGCACAACAGGCACTTAGTTACATGTAGCACTTTAAGTTTCTGAATAAGAACATGAATGCCCCTCTAAACATCTTTCACTGTTCTCGTGAAAGGTGAAATTCTTGACATCTGACTGTAGGGTCTGCTGACACCCAGCCTATCTCTTGCGCTGTGGTCAATGGGGCTCTATATTTGTCGGTCGGCACCATTTGCTGGACGCTGGCTGTCCATTGTTTCACCCCTCCAGGGTAGTTCTTCTCCACGAATTTAAGGCCATCTTTCATGATAGTCTGCCTCACAAACAAATTCAGCAGAGGCTCATTCTAATGAACGGTGCAGAGGTTTGACTTCACCTGTTTTGACCATAGGAAAAGTGTTTTTTTTGCCTGCAAGCAGCACTGCTGCACTTCATTTTTCGTGGTTTTTCCAAGCGCAGTTGAATATGTGGTCGTAATTGGTTCTAAGAAAACAAGCACACATCCTAAGCTCCTTGGGGTAGGACTTCGAGGCCGGACTAAAGGGTTGTTTGCCGTGCGAAGGGGACTCTAATTTTGGGGCTTAAGTGCGTGTTTGCTTTTTTTCCGCTTTCCGGTTACTCGCGCTATCTTCATATGTGTCCATAAGAAAAGACCAATTAGTGTGCCACTCCGATGCAGATTTTTTCTCCTTAATAAAGCGTTCCAATCGAACTCTATCTTGCCGAGTCGTGTGCAGTTGCAGCGCCTTATCTCTAAAATCTTCAAGAGCCATTTCCTGGAACGTAAGTTTCATGTAAAGTGCAAAAGGGAACGAAAATTTTCCAAGCTAACCCGTACGAAGAAGGCTTGAAGATTTAGTGTTACTGCCATCAGCACGCTTTTCGGAAAACACAGCGAATTTTTGGCGTTACTATGGCTAGCTAAACAAATGTGGCTTCTCATGCTTCTATACAAGACAACCTAGTTAGGAATTCTCCATGGATTGGGTATATCAAAGGCAACTGGGTCTTCTTCAATAATTCGTGCGCGCTTGTGAGTTACCGAGTCTTCTGGTTTTCTGTGCTTCTGTCATGCGATATCTTATCCTGAACAAGCTGACCTTTCCTCCTTTTCATATCAGAATGTGCATCTGCTTGCTGTGTTTACTATGCAGCTATTGTCGGGCTGTGTGACAACGGTTTTCGAAACACATTTTGGGGCTGCGTCAGTGTGTGCACCACATGCATTCACAGGTAGCACTCCGCACCAAAAAATCTGCTTCCCCTGAATTTACTTCTGTAGTACAACGTATTAAGCAGGAAAGTCAATGGCGCATGGAGCATTTTATTTAGGTCTCCTGATCACGGGTGCAGCTAAGAGGACGGCTTCGCCCTTGCAAGTGCTAGTGCTCCCCGATCGCTTGGATGAAGCTCAAAAAAGCAAGCCTAAATGCTTTGCATTTGTAAGAAAAATTCAAAAATTTGTTTGACAACTGGGTTTATCGAATACCATCAGGTAAAAGCGGACTCCCATCGCTGCTGCAGTGCCTCTGCCAGCTCAACTTGGGCTTCTCAGCAAGGCGAGCACGATCATGCTGGCCGTCGCGCGTCGTGTTTTCGACTCATTGTAGCGCTTCGACTCATTGTAACGCTTGATGTTACAATGAGTCGAAAGCACGACGCGCGACGGCCAGCATGATCGTGCTCGCCTTGCTGAGAAGCCCAAGGCTTTTAGGTTGTTTCTCTCCGCTTCTGACGATGGCGCTTGTGCATCTTTGTAGTGCTGAGCACTATAACTCCTCGCCCCTCCCCAAAAGATCTTTCTGGAGTACCGTGAGCAGCTGCTCGCGTTTCTGATACTTTTCTCCCTCGCATCTTTGGTAGTCGTAGTGACAGTGCTGCGCTATTTTCTGTGTTGGTTCCCAGTGTTGTCCCTTCCAGTGCTTTATCGGGTTGGCGTTACCAGCACACCTGGCGCCACTGTGCAGCGGAAACGCCCTACGGCGGTGAGCTGCAGAACTGTTCTTTTCTGGTGTTCATTCTGTTGCCCGATTGACTTCGGCACTCGTTGCTGCCGCCGCATATATTCCATATATATCTTTGTTGCTTTTGCTGCACTCAATGCTCGGGCTACTACATTTGTTCTGCTGACTGATCGGTGGCTGCTGCTGGAGTTGCGTTTACAGATGCATCGTGTTGATTGGATTAGCCGCTGCCACTGCCTTTGCTGCTGTTCCTGTGTCATGTCGTTTCTGCGAGTAGCATGGCAGCTGCTGTGAATTTTTATGCCGCCAATGCCTTGTTCGCTGCGGCTGCTGCAGTGATTCCTGCCATGGCATTTACGGCAGCTGGCGCACGAGCTGTGGGCGTGACGTTCGCTTTTGATGAGATCGTGGTTGCCGCATCTGTTTCTGCCCCTGAAATTAAAGTTGGGGCGACCTAGTTTACTGCTACTATGCTTGACTAGGCTTCGCTGTTGAATCACACTTGCGCGCCGAAAACGTATTTGCCTTAATACTATGTTGAGTCTGCATGTGCCCTTGCCGGCAAGTGAGCACGTAAGATGTGACTAAAAGCCCGATTACAGAGCAGGTGAAAACACATCGTCATGCATGGGCGGTAGAGTGAAGGACCAAAGCACGAGTAATATCCAGGGCAGCTGCTGTAAGGAGGTCCTGTTACTGCCTTGAAGGGAGTCAGCTCCCCGGAGGAAATATTTATCACGCTGTATAGTACTAAGAAGGGACGAAACAATCATGGCACTTCATGCTCATTCGATGATATTGGAGAGCCAAGCAGCTTCTCTTTGAGAGCATTTGTGGTCAAACACTGCATGGAGAACTTTGTAGTATAAGTCTGCATCCCTAGGCAAGCCAAATTTTTGCACGGAAGAAAATTTCGTCCCACCGATGGTGGCCTGCATTCACGTGACGAGAAGGAGAAAAGGTTATATCATGGAGCCAGTCAGGAGAATGCAAGAAACAAGTGCATTACATGCTCAGCAAAAGTGTCAAAGTACAATTTTTCGAAAGGAGACCAGCCCATGATTCTGAAGGTCCAGCTATGCTGCCATGCCTGATGTTGTGTCATGGGCATTCAGCGAAATAAAAAACTATCATTTTGCGACGCGGCCGTAGAGGGCTCACGGAAAAATGGACAACAGCGAGATTGACTGCCACTCAAGCATCCGGTGTGTTGGCCTTGTTGCGGAATGTTGTATATTTCGAAGTGGGTGGACAATCGACCGATATAGATGAGGCCTTGACTGCATGGGGCTTCAAAACTGCGGGGCCATCGAACTAGTTTTCCGCGGGAGCAACAAATGGCAGCTGAAACAAAGAAGCGGACTTCTGGACGCTTCTGCCGTGTAGCCAAGCTTAGCTGATTTTTCCGTGCTCTTCACTGTCTACATGCGTTCAATAGAAGATATGAGAGAAGCTCATAAGACAAGTGCTAGCTCCCCAGGGCCTGTTGCTCCACAGGAGTGTGGCAGTACTTCAGAGATATGCGTTTGGCCAGCCTTGGGCGGTCAGCAAAAACTGCTGACCCCCAAAGGCTGGCCGAACGCGTATCTGCCTTGTTAGCTGCTTTTTTCCCTTTGCTGGCCTAACGTATATCTGCCTTATTTGCTGCTCTGTATCCTTCGCACTAATGGTGTAAACCAGAAACTATATGAAAAAGTATCCTACAGGCGGAAAGCACATCGAAGGCTTTGAGCAACGGGATCAATGAACTAAGTGACTCAAGAGCACGAAACTGTTGGCTGCAAATTTATTGCTGCAGCACTGATCCACCTCCTTCAGCAAACTAAGTTTCCAACGAAAGCTTGTCACCAGAAGAATTCCGCCTTTTGCTTTCCGATGATATAGTGTATGACGCACGATTCTACCATGCGCTAGTGTATAGTCTTAGGGTCATGGGACTGGACTGAGTTGCTGCTCTTGGAAGCTGAACGGAGAGCCAACCAACCAACAAATATTCCAATTCCTGGAAGCACGTAACGAACCCATAAATCAGTATCAGCCTGTGGTACGTGAAATGCACTTGTAGCAAAGAGATCTGCGTCTCGGAGGAAGAATACGGGGGCATTTGTCACTGCCCGGCGCTGGAAAGCCTCTAGCGCCAGCTTTAGGCACGTAGCAGCTATGGCATGTTTGGTTGTGTACCAATTTTGAACTAAGGTAAGTCAAGAAGGCTTATCTTTCTCACATAATATCAGGCGGGAAGTGTGCGGTACTGAAGTCAAGGCGGTCACACCCGCCCGATCTAATCGTGTGCTCCCTGAGACGGCTCATTATCAGATTGAATGACATGCCAGTCCGTCTGGAGACTTCCAGGCAGGTAAGTTAATAGAGAGAAAAACAGGTTTTCAAGATGAACGAGGCGCCTGGGGGCATCGCCCATTCTGGGCCTGGTGGACGCTCCGCCTGTGCTTACGCGAGTGGCCAAGCCGGTCAAGGGAATCCTTTGATCTGATTACTTTGGACTTATTGTGGAACCTAGTGGGCGTTCTATATCAGGCGCCTTCTCAGCCACAGGCGTCGATGGTTGTCCCTTCTCACATCCCCTGCGCTTAGACGAACTACCCCCTCCAAACGCGGTGCCTTGGATCCTTGCGTGCCGCAAGCAGCAAAATTCACCGTATGAATACAAACTTGTATTGCGCAACCAGGATCAACGCTGGCCAGCGAGAAGTGAGCCAGTCATCTGTCGCACAGTGGGCCACGAGAGCTTTCCTTTGCCTCCAGGGGTGAAAAGCGACTCTGCCCACACGAATAGAAGCTGCTGATCCCAAGGAGTGGTGAGACAAACAGCAAAAACCAATAGTAGACGCTCGAAGAAGAGAACAGGGTGCGTTGTTTTCTCACTGTTTCACACCTCAAACCATAATTAGTGTGCTGTTCGGCGCAACACAAGGATCTGCGCAGCATGGAAGATCATTGGATTTTAAACAATTGGGACTGTGGTGCTCACATTACTTGGTGTGGCCTACGTGACCTACAAAATAAATCTGTTCTAGGCGTTCCAGTGAGCACTTTGTGATACGGCTGCCATTCCGCTCGTCACCAGAAGTAATGTAGTACGAAAACAGGACTGTCTCCGTCCCCCGTCTTATCTGTCCCGTAAACCAGACATAGCCTCCTCCGTCTACTACACTAATATCTACAAAGTGATAGGCCATAAATCGCTATACTTTGTAGTTAGAATGCCTCGCTTGCCCACATCTAGCCAGCTACAGGTCCTTAATGGTGCTGGTCTTGTAAGCCGCGGTACTTTCCTCTAGGGCGATTTATCCTTGGGGCGGCTTGAACACACCTCCATATCTCTTAATTGCTTCAAGGCAGCGTATGCTAGCGTCAAATGGTATGCACGTCCAGGTAGTGAGTTAGCTACGGGCGACGCCAACCAACGATGGCAATCGCTCAACAGTTGGAGAAAAGAATCACCTTTGCTATAGCTGTGCAGCCGGAGCCCTGCTGCTTACAATGTGGAACTAATAAATTGAAATAAGGAGCGCAGCCAACAGCAGAGAAGGCGACCTATCTCTGGGTAGGGCGCAGTCCGAGCAGTGTGTTGTTACCTGCACACTTTCCCTTCATTGTTAAGAAGAAAGAAAAAGTCAAATGGGAATGTGAGCAGAGGGGAACAATACGATAAGATTTGCCCATGGATTGGCGCAGGATGATAAAAAGCGCATTATTCCAAACATACCACAAGCCCACAAAACCAAAAACACAACACGCTAAGCACCAAACCCTAAACCCGCATAGAGGACACGCGCAGACTCAGTCTGAGCTGCACAAAACACCATTGTCAGGGGCGATATCTGAACTGTACAGTATATTCCTGCGAAAAAAATGGCAGTGAGATGAACAGCTGCAGTGGCCGTTGGACCAACAATTTCATGTGTCTGTACGCCGCAGGAGGAGCCGACGCAACACCAGCAAGGGGTTTTAGGGCCTACGATGTGGTCTTTATGTTTTTGTTGTGTAATTAGGTGTATATTTTTAATTTTTTAGTTGGAGTGTTCCGGTGGTCTCCTGCTCTGCAGCGGCTTCCCTTCATGGGCTGCGGCAGCAGCAAAGCCCCCTGCTGCACTAGCAACAGCAGCAGCAGCAAGAACAGCAGCAGCTACTGTAGTAGAAGCGTTTCCTTCCATTTCAGATCATCAAGGCTGAATTGATCGGGACAGTCAAGAACTGCTTCCAGGCGCAGCTGCATCTTTGTTGGTGTCGTAGCAGCTGCTGCAGCGGCAGTAGCAGCAGCAACAGTAGCAACGGGAAGCGAGCAGCGGAAGGGACTCTGTTGCTGGTGTCGTTCTGCAGAAGACGACCCGTGCCGTCTCACCGTGCTGCTTCTGTCTGCTGCGTATTTTGCTTCCTAAACGCTACAGCAGCAGATCAGGAAGCCAATAAGACTGTTGCCAAACGGCAACAGCAGCGTAAGGACTGCGTGCGTCCGCTGGATTGTCCTTGGGTATTGTGTACAAGTTTCCCTTGGCTTGAGTCTCTGGGTCACGGAGGACCGCTGCTGCTGCTGTCGCTGCCGCTGCAGTTGCTGCGGCGCAGTCGCAGCGCAGCACCGGCGAAGCAGCAGCACAGCAGCAGCAGAGTCTGCAGAAAATACTGCAACAGCATGTCTCCGGCTCCCCTCAACTTGCTTAGCTAAAGATGCGGCCCAGGACCGACAACGCCCCTCGCGGCGGGGCCGTGCCCCCAAGCAGCAGCTCCAGCAGTAGTAGTAGTAGTTGCAGCAGCAGCAGTAGCAGCAGCAGCAGCAGTAGTAGTAGTGGTAGCTTCCTCACAGTCTCCTCGCTGTTCCCCCGCAGCAGCAGATTTTCGACTTACATGCGAATAGAGCGCTGCAGCGGCGTAGGGCGTAACGGCGCTGCGAAGGCGGAACAACAACAACAGCAGCAGCAGCAGCAGCCAGTTGTGAATATTCACGTGGCACTGCAGCGAAGGGGCCTCAGGGACTGTGATGTGGAGGAGTTCGTTCAGTGGCTATCTCAGTGCGTGCAGCAGCACAGCCGCAACCGCAGCAGCAGCAGTAATGGCGACAGCAGCAGCAGCAGCAACGCCGCATCCAGCGGGGGCCGCATGCCGGCGCTGGTTATTTTGTCGATGGACTTGGCAGAAAACAGCATCAGCGGAGCAGGGGTTTCTTGCTTGCTGTCGTTCTTCACCTGCTGCTGCGCATGCATGCGCCTCACCAAAATTAAGCTGTACAAGAACAACATAGGGGATGCAGGCGCAGCAGCGGTGGCTTCCTACATTACCAAGGCAGCATCAGCAGGTTGTTTGCTTCTAGAGGAGCTCCATTTGTCCCACTGCAGCATCAGCAGCAGCGGGGCGCTCCTTGTCATGAACGCGGTTGCTGCTGCTGCTGCTGGTGCTGCTACTGCTGCTGACAACGCGGTGTACGTGTACCCGAGACTTGACTCCCGCAGGAAGGCCTATGTGCCCTTGTGGCTCAGAATGGAATATAATCAAATTGTAGATCCTATGGGTCCGTCTCACAGCGTCGCTGGCGCTGCTGCTGCAGCTCTTGCTGTTGCTGACACTGCTGTCTCCGTAGGGAATTGATTGGGTTACTCCTTGCATGCGCCTTTTGCGCATGCAGTGCCATTGTGCTTCTGCTGCTGCAGCTGCATGTTCACTGTTGCCAGTGAACTCACTGGGGCAGCAGCGGGTCCTCTACTCTGCAGCAGCCATTGCTTCTGTTGCACTGCAGCAGCTGCAGCTGCTGCTCCATGTGTTACAGCTATTGCTCAGGGCGGATGAGCTGGCGTTGCTGTTGCAGAAGTAGCCTAGCTGGTTCTTTGTTGCTGCTGCTGCTGCCGCGTGTGCTGCCGCTGCCACATCTAGTGTGGCACAGGCTGCTGCTGCTTCATTCGCCATGCTGCTGTTTCCGCTGCTGTGTCTGATTAGCTCTAGTACGCCAATGGACTTCGACTGCTAAGCAGAAGAGAGGAGCTGCCGCTGCTGTTTGCTTTGCGGACAAGCAGCAGCAGCAGCAACACTGCACCCCGGCGAGGTGCTGGAGAACGACTGCGCATGCAACCACACCAGTAGTGAGACACGACATTGTGGCTTCATTTGTTTCCCCTGGAGCAGCTCCGCTTGCTGCCCTCTTCACCCTTCGGCGGGGGCCTCACTCTCTGCTGTGCTTAGGCCTTTGTGTTGGCGTGTGGGATCCAAGATCCCAGACGCCCGGGATTTGGGATAGGCGGCTAACAAGCTGTTGCTAAGGGTGTGGGTTTAAGGGGCTCTAGCTGGAGGTATCATGTTTGTGCCTGCAGCTGCATATGTACATGTTCGCCCACCAAGCTCCTACAGAGAGCAGGCGTGGCCAGACCTGTCGTACCCCAGCGGGGAATAACACGGCCAATGCAGTGAGGCTTTAGGGCATATGGGGCTGGAGTTCAGCGTCTACAGTTTGGCTTTGTGGATGAATTGCCGCTGCTGCTGCATCTGCCGTTGCTTCTGTGCATGTTTGCTGCAGGCGCCCTCATCTCAGAGCAGCAGCGCTGCCCCTCCAGCCTCTGCGTCAGGCGCTGCAGCACCAGCAGCTGCATCAGCACCAGGCGTACGGACAGGTGCAGCGCCAGCACCACCAACAACTCAGCGTGCCAAGTGCGCAGCGGCCAACACTTCTCGTCGTTCATCAGATGACCCTGGAGCAAAACAGCAACAGCAGCGAGGCAGCAAGGCGTCGCTTAGTAACAGTAGCAGCAGCAAACAGCAGCAACAGAATGCATCGGCTAGCGCTGCTGGACCTCGCGGTCGCGACTCAACAGCGGCAACAACCGCAGCACCAACAGGCGCAGTCGAACGACGGGGAGTATCTTCTCGGGTATCATACGCAGCTGCAGCAGCGGGGGCACATCCTGCTGCCTGTGCTGGAGCACTTCCAGCGGCTGCAAGGGATGGCAGAGCTGCAGAAGGGACATTACCAGCCGCAGTGTCAGCATCAGCAGCACCAGCGACAGGGTCCGCTTCGGCAGCTGCAGCACCCGCGACGCCAGCAGCAGCGACAGCAATGGGAACCCGCCGCAGTTCCAGTACATGCTCAACTGCTGCAGCCGTTGCTGCTGCAGCAACGGTCGCAGCAGTGGCGGCTGCAGCACCGCCAGCCCCGGGCGCAGCCTCAGGGGAGGCACCAGCAGCCGGAGGGGAAGCTGCAGATACGACAATGGCGGAAGCAGCAACAGCAAAGCCGTCAGCGCCAGCAGCGACAGGGGCTGCTTGCAGCGCTGACATATTGCACAGCCTACCTCTCTACATTTTTTTGGATTCGTCCGCCGTCACGCAGATGAATGAAGGGACTTGTGCTGCTCACACCCATGTAAGCGTCAAGTTTGTGCGCTTTTACTTCAGTGTTGTGTATATGCGTTCGATGTACATGCCATAGCATCCATGTGAATGCGAATGGAGAGCGTGTTAGTATGTGCATGGGACGTTTTAAATGCAATATCCTTCTGGAAATCAGGTACGTGAGATTCTTCCGTAGTTAGTTGACGATGCGAGACGGTCCTGTCGTATGCATATTATCCCGTGGTCTGTAGTGGACACACACACACGCACACACACACACGCACATACACACGCACACACACACACACAAACACACACACACACGCGCATACACACAGACGCACACACACAGACGCACACACACACACACACACACACACACACACACACAGACACACACACACACACCATACTACGTGGCGAGAAGGAATTTGCCGTAGCACTGTCTTGACATCCTTCGCGATGCACTTTTTTTCCAACATTGACTAGTAGGACAGAACATTTCGCATTTAAGCACTGCGTACGGCAATGCATGCTCTGAAGATTGGGCAATAACGTCACAGAAAATGGATTTGCATGCATATATTTGCACTGGCGATTTCGTCCAATGTGTTGTGTGCACACGCGCTTAAGTTTTTTCGTATTGCTCGGGTCGGAAACATCGGAATATAAATTTACATGGATTTTGAAATATATTAGTGAAAGGCGTTTTGTGTTCTTGCAGTAAGCATCCGTTCGCTCTCCGCATACACCTGCAATCTGTTGTTTACGCTGTGCAAACGGTTTTAATATTCATGCCACATCACATCGTGCACATCCGTGTGCGTGCGGTGCGTAGCAGCGGCACTGAATGTATTTTATTTTGCCCGTCTGCTTGATGCCACTGCTGTAGCATGTGGGGTGCTGCTTCTGCTGTCTGTACATGTCTGTGCATTTGTGTTGCTGTTGATGCTGTCTGTCTTGCTGCTGCTTCATCAGTCTGTCGAGTCCACGTGAACTAGTTGTGCGGCTGTTGTTGCTGCATTCCGGTGTCGCTGTAGTTGGTGCTGGTGCGGCTTCTCCTGCTGCTGTGTGTTCCAGTGCGGGGAGGCATGCCCAATAAGCCTTGCCGGTTTGCGCCGGTTATACAGCGGGGGGCAGTTGGCTTGCAGGGAACGGAAGTCCCCAGCAGTAGTTGCAGCAGACGCATCAGTAGCACAAACCTCGTTGTCAGATAGCGATATTTCAATATTTCTTGTTACGGACTACGTGGAGCGGGAAGTTGCCCGCATGCAGCAACAGCTACAGCGGCAACAGCAGCAGCAGCAAGACGCCCTGCAGCAGCTGCGAGAGCTTGCGAGTGATTTTCAAGTCGTCGAATACGTTGAAGGGATGAAAAAGAGCGCAAAGCAGCAGCAGCAGGAGCAGCAGTTCTCGCTATTGTCGACACAGGATGTGTCTCTGGGTCGGGCTCTGCAACTCAGCGCAGACACTTTAGAAACAATAGACTTCGGACTGTTGTGGAAAAAGCACCTGGAAAAAGTATGGCTGGGGTTCAATAGTAACGGCAGTGGCAGCAGCAGTGGCAGCAAAGCCAGCGATGGACTCGTCTTCATGCTGACGGCAGATCCCGCAGTGAAAGTGTTTCTGCAGCGCGTTGCCGCACCTTCCTCTGCTGCTGCTGCAGCTGCTACGGCAGAGAGGAAGCCTCACGTGCCTTGCATGCTGCTTGAAGAGCTCTGCTGCTGCCTGGGGGCGGCATACCCTCACCTGCTGCAGCAGCAACAGCAGCAACAACAGCAGAGACGGCAGCAGCAGCAGAGACCCCTAACAGCAGGAGACCTGCGGAGCTTGATGCTTGCTGCCCTACAGCATCAGCAGCAGCAGCAGCTAGCAGACGAAGCAGCAGCGGCAGCGGCAGCAGCATCCCCAGCAGCAACAACTGCAGCGTCAGGTGGGGCTGCAGCAGGAGGTGCATGTGCAACGGCAACAGCAGCAATTACAGCGGCGACTACGGCAACAACTGCAGGCACTATACCTACAGCAGCAACGGTCGCAGAAGCAACCATAGCAAAAGAAGCGGAGGCACGACTTAACGGCGATGCATACGCTCCATTTTTTTCCCCCTTGGTTGCAGCAGGCTTGACAGATGGAACTTATAGCAGCAGCAGCAGCAGCAGCAGCAGCAACGCCATCAGCAGCCTCTGCGGTGCAACAAGCTTTGCAAATCGCACGGTCGTAACGGTAGAAGAGATAGAGGAAATACAACTACGGCAGCGGCAGCAGCAACAGCAGGAACAACAGCAACAGCAGCTTCAGCCGGTGCACTTGCCGCCAAGATTCAGCAGCCCACCTAGCAGCTCCGATGTAGCGGCAGCGGCAGCTGCAGCAGCAACAACGGATTTCCTCTTCGCCTCATATTTAGAAGATGAAAGCAAGCGCAACGGCTTACGAGATGGGGGGCAGGAAGACCCAACGCTTGCTGCTGCTGCTGCTGCTGCTGCAACTGCTGAACGAAGCGAGCTGAGTTTTGGCAGCAGCGCAGGAGCAGCTGCATCGGCAGACCCGTATGCTGCTTCAGCGGAGAAAAGGGTAACAGACGACGCAACGCCGCTCTCAAAGCGCCTTGCTGCTCCTGCTGCAGCGGTTGTGCCGCCTGTGGAACAGCAACGAGCACAAGCGGTGGAACCGCCAGCTCGTGCGCAACTACCTCAACAACAACTTTCGCAGCAGCAGCTGCCGCAGCAGCCCCGAAGACCGCTTGGAGACTCCGCGCTTCATCAGCAACAGCACGACTGGGAGCTCAAGTGGGCTGCAAAAGTGCCGCTGCTGTTGTTGCTTCTGCCGCTGCCGTGCCAGTGTTCCCGTTTTAGGTACTGCCACTGCGATTGCTGCCGTTGTCACTGGCGAGGCCTCTCATTTGTGGTTTCGCTGCTTCTATTTTATGACACACCGTTGCTGTTGCTGCTGGCATGTCAGGGATGAGCTGATAACGGCCATTGCAATGGTTCAGGAGCTGGCGACTCGTGTCCGTTTGTCGGATCCAGCAGCAGCAGCAGCAGCAGCAGCAGCAGGAAGCGGCTGCATTGGCGACGGTATTCTTGTCGAGGATCTGTTGCGCCGCGCGCAGCTGTGTGTATATCGGTGGCGGCGGCTACTCCTGAAGCAGCAGGAGCAGCAGGAGCAACAACAGCACCACCAGCAGTCGTGGGAGCAGCAGCACCACCCGCAGCAACGGATGGCTGTTCAGCAGCGGAACCTCTCCCCAGTGTGTCTCACTAGCTCTTTGCTGGCCCTTCACGATCAGCAGCAGCAGCAACAGGAGCAGCTGCACCATCAACAAGCGTGGGAGCCGCCGCACCAGTATGCACGCTGGCCGACAGCTCTAGAGCAGCAGCATCCTATTCCTGGCGTCTGGCAGCAGCAGCAGCATGGAGAGCTCTTGTGGTCAGGGGACGTGGAGACGTGGCATCCTCACCACGGTATGCGCCAACAGCAGCAGCAACCACAACAAGGAGGATCTGCAGTATGGCCACAACAGCAACAGCCTCTGCAGCCACAGCAGCAGCACCAGCAGCCTCCAGCGGTACAGCAGCAAGCCAATCAGGAGAACTGGACCCCAGCGGTGCTGCTGTAGCGTTGCTGGCTGCAACAGCAGGTGCGGCGTCTCTGGTGCTGTGGTCAGTCATGTGCGCCTTGCTGGAATGAATTCGGTGCCTGGCGCGGTAAGGTTGGAAGCCGCAGCAGCAACAGCAAGAGCAGTTCTGGCAGCAGCAACTCCCGCAACAGTAACAAAAGCAGTATGAGATGTAGCAGCAGTGTCAACCCAACAGCAAGGTCGGGGGGAACCGAGATCGAGATTGCGGATCTTCGCCGTTGTTGCTGACGCTGCTGCTGCAGCTCTGAGGTCCATGTACACCTCATTTGGCAATTCTTTGCGTCGCGTTTCAGTCTGTGTCATCGTGTCCGTGTGTACAGACTAATGAAAGGAATAGGAGAAGCGACAAATTGTATTTATAAATATTTGTATTTATAAATACTGTCTACATTTATAGTTGTTTGTAATTTAAGCTCTTACGTTTTGTTTTGGCTGTCAAGTGGAGACCGCTGCATGCGCCTGCCCATACACCCCAACAGTAAGCATAAGTGTGACTGCGTGTTATTTACATATTTTGCCTTACTGTTCATTGTATTTTTCTACTGCTTATACGTTTAGCAGGACTGGTACTGCATGTACATTTTCTCTCTATTTCTTGTCTTTAGTTTTAGTGCGGTTCGTTTCGTCTTTTGATTTAATCTTGACGTAACGAAGAAAGAGCTTGAGCTGAAGACGAAGGGACAACAAAAAAAAATACAGCGACAGGAAGAGACAACTACACGTGCTGAACAGGGCAACTTAAAAGGCAAACCAGTGGGGGGAGCACGTGAGAAAAATCGAAACAGGGACGAAATTCGAATACGTAAGGCACACGGAAAGGGAACGAAGCAGATAACGAAGTCATAGAACCAGTCACGGCACACAGATAATCCAAATGCAGATGGAGGGGGTGGAGGTAGAGAGCAGTGCAAGCCAATGAGGCCGTGAATGGAGACGACACAAAAGCAAAGGCGGCTGCAGAGCGAACGACAAAGGGAAATGCAGGACGGAGAGCCACGCAGAAGGACGCTGGGGGAAACGGCAGAGACAACGGAAAGCAAAATAGAAATCCTGCACCGGGGAACTCTTCTAGCTGCTACTTGTTTAAGCTCGTTTTTGAGGTGCTTCCTGGCAGCAGCTTTGTAAGAGTCACACGGGGGAAAGGGTAAGTGTATGAAGCCTACTTCGAAAACATTCAGCCACGCGGGTAGCTGGCTTGCGGTAGCAAAAGGCTTGTAGGACGGAGGCAAACGCAAGAGATACAGCTAAACACCCCAAATTAAGATAGAATGCACAATTCCTGCGTGGATTAAAGCACACTAATGCAACCACTGCAGGCTGAAAAGAGGGTCTATTGGCGGGGGCTCGTTTGCATGTGCTCAAATAGCTGCCGAAAATGAATGCTACCGAACGACAAAGTGCGCAAGGATAACCGGCTTGCGGTAGCCAAATATTTGTAAGATGGAGTTAAATTGGAGAGCTACATCTGAATGCGTCAAAGCAAATTAAAAGATGTTGGTTCCTGCGTGCGAAGCAGTGTACTGCAGCCTATGGAGGCCTAAAAGAGGGCTTGCAAGTTACTTGTTGGCGCGTGCCTAAAAAGCTGCCGAAAAAGAATGCTTTCATGCAGCAAACTACGCATAACAACAATACTAAGCTCCTTTTAGAGCTGTAGTGCGACAAACTGAGTAAGACTAAGGAGCAAAGATGACGTTAATGCTGCCGTTTAGTGTATAGCGACCCTGCTCACAGAGGAGTGAAGCGTAGATCAACCACGGGGGAAAACAGTCTTGTTCACGACTCAAACCCACAAAACAAAAGAAACTCACTCACTGCATTGGAGTGAGTGCAAACTACCTGTACACCCCGTTGAAGAGAGACGGGTTAAATTGCACTGCAAAGACGCGAAAATGCGCGGAGCGGCGCGAATCCGTTGTGCATCTTGGGAAAGGCGAGACAGCACGCGCTTTGAAGCACTGCTGAATGAGTGATGTCATGGGAGAGGAGGTGAAGGGTAGATTTATAGTGAAGATGCAGCTGCGCAGACAGATGCATTGGAGCCGCTTCATCGTAGCCACAAGGATATGACAGCAAACGAGACACACTTCAGGAAACATCGAACTTCGGAAGCGCTCGTGCGCATATAAGCAGCTTTTCTAGGTCCACAGCTTGCCACCTCAGATCCCAAATCTTGAAGAGTACCAAAATTCAAGGACGAATACAGTCGCGGTCGATAGGAACCACGGAAGAGTGTCATTGGAGTTGTGTTGTTTCCAACGTGACTTTGTGCCGGAGACCTCCCTCCCTTTCCACAGGCTGACATCGTCAGAAAAAAACTATAAAATCAACCACCTACTCATCTGGGGTCTCCATTTCCAAATCTGAACAGGGTGTAGAAATAAACAAAATGTACATAGTTCCACTTACTGATGCCAAGGAGAACTTAAGAAAGGCCACCTTTCCCAGCTAAGCCCCTAGAAACTCGGGATGGCAGCGCGCAGCCTCTGGCACTGCTAAGCCATTGAGACGAATGCTACGCGATTTGTGAGTGGTCAGGCGAGGTACTAAGAATGACAAGATCAATTGCATCGGCTAAATGCCTGCATCGGATAAACTAGCCGATGCAGGCAGGTCACATAGCCTCAGCTTGAATCCAATGCGAAGGCGCGACGACGACTGGAATGTGCTTTGCGAGTGAGCAGGCGAGGCAGTGAGCATGACTAGACCGACTGGAGTTTTAGGCTATGCAAGGTGGCGCACAGGCTCAGCCTGAGTTCAGTGCGAAGGCGCGAAGAGGAGTAGGGTAAGCTTTGTGAGTGAGCAGGCGAGGCACTGAGCGTGAGAAGACCAACTGGAGTTTCAGACCATTCATGGTAGCTTACAGGCTCAGCCTGAATGCAATGCGAAGGCGCGAAGGCAAGTGGAATGAGCATTGTAAATAAGCAGGCGAGGCAGAGAGTGTGATTAGGCCATTTACAGGTTCGGACGTGCATGAAAGCCTCGTTACTGCAGTGAGCCAATGTTCAACGTGCGCATACTGTGTTGATGTGAAAATAGGGACGACGACAGATCAAGGCAAGCATATTGCAGCAGAATGCCTGGGCTAATCAGTGTTGCATTTGCTAAGGCATCCCGTCAGCATCCTAGCTGTCGCCGCACGAAGAACCGACGAGCTTGAGCTGGCCAGTTGCAATGCCTCTGATTCATGTGCTCCAACGGGCAGCCTGAAGTTACACAAAGTGAGATGCTGTATGCATAAACAGCATGATAGTCCGGAATCGCTAAGAGGACAATTCATGCGAGCATATTAATCGCCTTTGTTGACAGTCTGGGATTCAACATACATTCTGCATTTGAAGGAATGCAGCTAGAGAGTCCATGAGGAAACGCAAGCAGTGGCACATTGAAGGCGAGGCAACGATTTATGGGAAGCCAGCAAGAGGACTTTCTGCGTATTTTCTGCACAGTGGTGTGCTATGCAAAACAATGGCACACTAAACCCGAATTACAAATGCTAGGCAATTATGACGAAGTGGTTACGCATGCGTATCTGGTACTCCGCAAGCTTAACGCACGAGCTGAATTTGCACGGAAAGATATTCTGCTTTAAGCATTGCGCCTTCGCAAAACTGTGAGATCGGGTAGCTAGGCATTAGTCCCCTCTATTATATGCCAGCTGCGATGAAACGAGGAAACGCTGTGCAGCAAGTGATGAGACGAATGCACCCGAAATGAGAAGCCAACGAGGTTTTAGAAAAGCATAGGTGCGTCTGCTCACACTCTCGATCTATATAAAACAATGTATTGCAACAGAAAATGGCACGAGCTTTTAAAATCATCGTGGTGTGGCAAATGCTATGAACGCAACAGCATTTGTTTCTTCCAGGCCGCTCCACCCGGACTGGCATCAGGTACTCAGGTCCGAAAGAGAGGTTCATTATCGCTCTTGAATTATTTATGATTGTGAATATATCTGTGCTTCCGGAATTGGCGGCTCGACGCAATTTCTTAGCGAGCAAGGAACGACAGATCGCACAGCTGTATGGCCACAGCATTTGCAAGGAATAAGATATGGCGGCCGAACATTGCAGCGCTGGAGTGCCAGTTTGTAAATGGTGACAAAAAAAGGGGCTCCAAGCGCATATATTTGCAAGAAATATCAGCTTGACGCCGTTAATAAACAGATGAGAAGATGGAGATGACGCACAGCAATATCTGAGGAAGGCGGGAGCGTTCTTGATGTGAGAAGCTGCAGAAGCGACTATTATCGACCATCTGGGGTAACCAAAACCTCGCTACTGCAGTGAGGCGCTTTTACGTGTGCATACAGTATTGGTACGGACATGGACACGACGACAGATTGGGGCAAGCATATTGGAGCAGAATGCATGGACTAATCAGTGTTGCATTTGTTCCTTCATCCCATCAACATACTAGCTGTCGCCGAATGAAGAACGACTGCCTAGTCCAAAGTTGCGTAATTGTCTCAGATAGTCCTGGCGTACCGAGTTTAGCTGGCCATTTGCAGCGCTTCTGATTCATGTGCTCCAACGGACATTCTGAAGTTACAAAGTGAAAAGTCTTATGCATAAATAGCATGATAGCCCGAGCTTGAGAGTCCGAGATCGCTAGGAGGACAATTCATGCGAGCATATTAATCGCCTTTGTTGACAGTCTGGGATTCAACATACATTCTGCATTTGAAGGAATGCAGCTAGAGAGTCCATGAGGAAACGCAAGCAGTGGCACATTGAAGGCGAGGCAACGATTTATGGGAAGCCAGCAAGAAGACTTTCTGCGTATTTTCTGCACAGTGGTGTGCTATGCAAAACAATGACACAATAAACCCGAATTACAAATGCTAGGCAATTATGACGAAGTGGTTACGCATGCGTATCTGGTACTCCGCAAGCTTAACGCACGAACTGAATTTGCACGGAAAGACATTCTGCTTTAAACACTGCGCCTTCATTGCGATCGCAAAACTGTGAGATCGGGTAGCTAGGCATTAACCGCCTTTATTATATGTCAGCTGCGATGAAACGAGGAGACGCTGCGCAGCAAATGAGGAAACGAATGCATGAAATGAGAAGCTAACAAGGTACTAGAAAAGCATAGGTGCATCCGCTCACATGCTCGATCTATATATAACATAGTGTCGCAACAGCAAATGGTATAAGCTCTTAAAGCTCCTAAAATCAACGTGTTGTGGCAAGGGCTATGAACGCTGGTGGAGCGCCACCAGTGAAGTGTTGACTTTGGACAAAGTGACACACTGCAAATCTGCGTGAGATAATTGCTTCGAGCCACCAGGCCACGGCATTTCCTTATATGAGATCGGTTGTCTTCCAAGCTGAAGGTGCATGAGCGGAGTGATGAGCTGTACAGAAAGTGCATCTTTCAGTTAACCCACGAGCTCAATTTGCATGCAGTGCCATTGCTCGAAACCATGCAACGCATGTGCTTAGAGCCACCGTAATGCGAAGACCCGTCTAAACACTGGTCATTTCAGCTTCTGGGCGTCTGAGCGTACGCGTGATAGTGCAAGCGTCAACACACCCTCTGAGTTTGCACAACATGATCACAAATCGAATGCGGCTCTAGAGGCATGACGCTGTGATGCGCACAGCTAAACGATTCATCGCGCGACTGGGATGCAAATGCATCAGCGCTTCGTCTGAATGTAACTAAGACGGCTGCCTACAAGAGAGACAGCGTCGCGAAGTCGTGACAGGCCTAGGTCCCTCGTGTGTCGGCGCACATTCTGCTCCTGGAAAACGTGAGACTCTGCTATGAAGAAAACCGTGCCTCGTTGGAGTCACCAAGCGGCGGCAGATACTGAGGACAAAAAATGTTGCAAATCCGAGGCGCGGGTGGGAGCATCCCGAGAACGACTCGTCTGAAGTGGATCTTTCAGTATGGGATAACAGCGCGGTAGCACGCATGTCGGTAACCTATTCTCAGTTTTGCTGTACCTTTTTGGAGCGCAAGCCAGCATCTTCCACGTGAAGATGGCAGCAGGCCACTTCGCGGTGGCAGATCGTTGAAATGGATCAACTGCAATTCTCCGCATCCGATGTAACAAAAAACTTCATACGCATGCACAAGAATTATCCATGGCTTGCAAAAATGCCATTGGCACGCGGAGTCACTAAGTGTTGGCAACTCCTGTGGGCAGATCAGCTGCACGTGTTTGCGGCCAATGGACCAACACACTCCCTATATGCCCACAGAAAAAAGGATTCCACGAACACATGGGACAGTCATTTTAACCCGTCTAAAAAAGCAATAAAAAGGCATCCGCGACTGCAGTCCAGCTGTCTTTTAGTGTCAACGCACGACCTGCACTTACGCGCAATCGCACGTGCCAAGCGAATGCGCTTTCACTTTTGGTCTTCCTTTTTGTATCTTTGCACTTCACTACTCCGCGAAAAATTCCTTTTTCCCCTAACAGACACGCAGGATGCTCCGGCTGCATGCAGGAATCTAAATTTCCAACCAAAAGACACCTCTCGAATAATATGTTGTACACTAGCAAAGGCATAGATCCTGCAGTAGGAATTTGACAGCTTAAATATCAAATTCCTGCTTTAACGCACTATTACACATCTATTAATTCAGCATTAATGTGGCTTATTAAGCAATAATAACTAGGGGAAGAAAACATTTTTGAATATTTAAGTTTATAGCATTTTCTTTAAAATTTTTTTATAATTGGTTAACAATGCCTTAATAAAAAAAGAATGGTATTTCAGCATAAACAGAATAATTAGTTTCCCACAAATATTAGATATAGTGCTTTACCACCTTAATTATAATATTAAGTAACAGCTGCGCCTCAACGCATTTCGAGGAAAGCCAGCTAGCTCCGAGTTCGATAAGTATTTCATCACATTTAATATTCTTGTTGAACCCTCAATTATATTTTTAATTTCTTTATCTCTACGTATTAAACTGGAATTTTGCTTCTTTTGGACCGATGGATTACAGCCGCCGTTTACCACAACTTTTATATCATGTTGAGTTATATCTTTCAAGAATTTCATTTCGATCCTCACAGGAAAGGTTCCCGTGAGGATAGAAATAAAATAGATATTCAGGTCGCTCTACCAATATCCGTTATAATTTGTGAATCTGATGTATTTCGAGTAAAGACACTAGCTGTATAGCGAAATATAGACTCTTGGAAGTAGAAGAATCCACAGATTAATCCAATAAATGCACCAAGAAATAGTTCGAAATGGAAGTGGGCAATTACATGGTATGTATCACGTAGAGCAACATCTAAAGCAGTATTACCTAATGGTACTCCAGTGGGACCTCCTAGAGTAAATAGGGAAGTGAAGCTTAAAGTATACAAAATATCTAGTGACATTGTACTTAATGGATTTCCCATATAAGTACTTGAAACCAGTTAAAAATTTTGGGAGGTGCCGCAAATCATAGAGAATTAGGTATTTACTATGTATGGTTTGCTTTCCTTTCCTCAATTGCAGGTACACTACTATCACTCTTAATCAGACTTGAACTAAGCTCTTCTGGTTTACGTGTTGTTGCATTAGAGAATCAAAATTTCTTTTATCACTGTTGGAGCTCAATTACCTCAAGAAGTATTTATTTCATATAGTAGATAAAAGATTATAACGAATATTGGTAGAGCGTGGAAAGGTTTCCATGAGGATAGAAATGAAATATATATTCTTGAAAGAGATAACTCGAGTAGTATTGGGTAATACTGCTTTAGATGTTGCTCTACATGATACATACTATGTAATTGCCCACTTCCATTTCGTATTATCTCTTGGTGCGGTTATTGAATCAATTTGAGTCCTGGACACTGAATCAACGCGCGTGCCACATTTCAAATAGAATGGTTTCTGGCTGGATTTTATGATACCAGGCTGGTTCAAGAAGTCGAATATTAACCAAAAACTCTGGAAAAAATAATAAATTTTTTGTTTATACGAAAACGTGTATAAACTATAATTTCATAAATAATTTAATGCATTTTCTTCGTGAAAAACATATTTGTTGATATATTGAAATTTTGAGGTATAAAATATATATTAAGTAACATTTTAGCTTCAAAAATAGTTTCTATAAAAAATACCAGATAAAGCTAAACCAAACACAACTAAATCTACTAAGGTTGGAGATAATGACATTAATGATGTATTCATTTTGTAGAAGCTATCTGGCTAGAAGTTCACTTTATTTTCTACACTTTAGCATAGTACTTATTATATTTTAAAATAAATCCTATTTGTTTTTTTGTCTAATTAAATATATTAGTAAATTTTATCTTTATTGGTACTTTATTTTTAATAATCTAAAAATATAAAATAGTATACTTTTTGAAATAAAAAATTAAAAAAATTAATCTAAAATTATGAATATTAATAAATTGGGAATTGTATTTAAACTTCTTAAATTATTGTATTTTAATTTTACTTTGAGATACAAAAGATACAAAGTATGATACATAAAATGCATTTTTTATAATTATTTTCAACGATTAAATTAGTTTAAAAAAATATCTTAACCATTTATGTATAATTAATTTGTTAAATAAAATGGTCGATTTGAAAGCATTCCAGAATAAATATTGCCATATGTATAATAATTAGAAATTAAAGATGTAATTAATTTTAATATAAGTGTATATTGAATGTAATCAGCAGATAATATTTTTTTTGTATCGGTGGAGCACAAAGCTTCACTTGAAAGTAAACGCTAAACCTTACCATGTAAACAAAACGTATTTTATAAAGGCTTTTAAAAAAATTACTTGAAATACAATTACATATAAATTTTATAATTTTTCTTGCAAGACCCTGAATAAGCCAAGCCAGCTCGCAACGCACTTGCTGAGTTTGCTCATGGTTGTAGTTTTCAAGAAAAGTTAGTGCAATATCCGGAAAGCAGTGGCAACTAATAGGCACTATGGTTGTGCCTGTTCACGTTGTGTCGACGCACTGCCTCCAACTTCGGTCGGTAGCATCTTGAAAAACACAAGATATCTCAGCGAATTAAAACAGAGCGAGCCGGTTCCGAAGGGTCGGCGCAAAGATCTGGACAAGGATAAATTGTAAGTAGCTCGAACAACCAGGAACATCGATTTGGTGAAGCGCTTGCCAATAAGGCATTCCTGTGTCTGATGTGCCCTTCCCTGTGCATACGCTTCCAAGACGACGTTTTTAATGTGAAAATGCCATCGTCTAACGTCACCTCGTTATGCCAGAGCTCTTGCACAGATCAACTGCATGCTTGGGGGTGCCAAGACGCGCCCAAAAAATGCGCAGTGAAAGTAGTTTACAGCAGCAGATGCTACTATTATTTAAAACCACTTTGCTGTGTCATGGACTGTGGGATCAGCCGCACGCACGGGTGGTCATCAGGCCAACTCACCTCCTAAACCTCGACAGAAATAAAAAGTATGGGAAGCAAGTAGAGCTCTTGGTTTGGCTTTATTTCAAAATCCATAGCAGAACGTATTAATACGCACTAACAGCAGTGCTAGCGGTGCGTGCCTGTGTCGACACACTTTCTGAAGTTGGAAGAATATGCACATAAACAGGTAATAAGACATATTAATCAGAAAATACCGAGTTGCCGCTGCCCGACTAAATCAATGCTTTGCGCGTCTAAAGCGCCAGCTCGCCAACGCACCACCTGCGTTCGCAAAATGCAGCGCCTTGTGGAAACAAGCTATGCATTCGTCGGGAATAACGACGTTTTGGGAAGTGGCATGCACTATCTCGTCACCATCATTGGTTGCCGGAGTAGCAGCATAATATCTTAAATGACAGGAAATGGCAACGTTTAGAGTTCCAAGGCACTATCATTTGGAATTACAGACAGGTGCGTAGAGGGCCGTGACTTGCCCACCTAGGAAAATCATGGTGCAGCTCACATGATCACTACACCAACGAACTCGTCGCAGTACTGCATCGGCAAACAGCGGGCGATACAGATAAAAATCTCCCCCGAGTTCGCTAAGCATTGCTATCTGGAGTCACTAGGGTTTTTCCTGAAAAAAATAGCAAATGAGTTGATGGCGGTACGCAGACAAAGAAATGGGCAGGCTGAGGAAGGACCAAGCACAGAAACTCAACAAACTAGCAACAGAGTACTAAACATTCAAGTCTGCGCTTCTTTTTCTGCTGCATGAGCATGCCTGCAAAAATTGCTTAAATGTTCTTTGAATCAAGATTGCATAAACGTTGTGAGCCACCCTGCACCAACTAATTGCCTGAAGAAATCAACTGCGTCTGCGGTTCCAATATGCCAACGCACTTCCTAAATATCTACGCAGTGCCCTCATGCAGGCACAAATGACAGCCAAGAAGAATTCAAAACCCGTGCAAAAATTTATTTGCAGATGTAAACGGTAGTATTTGCAGATGTAAACACTAGTACTTATTGAAAACACTTTGTTGCCTTATGGACCGTAAAGTCACCTGCACGCATGGGCAACAAGGGAGATAGCGCACTGCCTAGCCCTCCGTAGAATTCAAAAAATTGAAACAACGAGTAAAGCCTCTCTCATGAAATGCTGAAATGCACAGCGAAATCGAGCGATATGCACTAAGAGTTCTGCTGGCGGCATCTCCCTGCATCGACAGACCTTCTGAAGTTACGCGGAGTCGCAAATATAAGGGTATTATGGCATATTAGTCAGAAGATGCCGAGCTGCCGCAGCCTAACTAAATCAATGCTTTGCGCGTCCAAAGTGCCAGTCCTCCAACTCACCAACTGCATTCGCAAAAAGCAACGTCTTGTGGAAACAAGCGATGCAATCGTCGGGAACAGCGACTTTTTTGGAAATGCTTTGCACTAGCTCCTCGTCAGCATTGGTTGCGGAGCAGCAAGCATGTTTCTCAAAAGATAGGAAATGGCAACGTCGATGCACGACATCGTCATTCGGAATCATTAAGCTGCTGCAGCTAGTTTCGAAGAGCTAATGTAAACAAGAGAGCAAGTAGGCGCTGGAAAATCATTTAAGCAGCCCAGCAAGGCAAACGTCACAACACATCGGCAGTGAATTGAAACTGTTACTGCATTTTTCGACAGCAAGCGTATGCGCACAGCAAGCGTATCTAAAACCGACAAACGTTGCCAGCGGCATTCACTCAAGTACTTGCAACCACATGGAAACATTTATTACATAAGAGACAAGCATTTCCAGCGGCCATCACTTAAGTTTCCGCAATCGCATGAATGCTGTTCATGGAGTGCCAGTGTAGAAGTGGGGCAAAGGACTGGCTAAGAAATATTTGAGACTACAAAACATAACACGCATGCATAAACTACAAGCAAAAATAGCGCTAACATTCCTCGTGTTCCTTAAACACATGTCCAGCAGTTGCTCGAAACCAAGTCTTGCATGCCAGGATCTCATGAACACCCCAAAAAACTTTGCCATGGCATACTGCCTGAACAAATCGACTACACAAATCAAGTACGTATCTGTGGTCCCGACATGATAACGCACTTGCAAAGCACCCACATTGTGCCATATTGCAGATACAAGACGCTCTATCATGTGGGATCACTTTATTCTGTGAAGAGCTCTGAAAGATCAGTTACAAGTGCAAGCCGCCCGCGGATCAACGCACATCCTAAGTTTTTGCAGAGCAAAACCTTGCAAAAGCAAGAACACCGTATGATTGGAAACGCCCAATCAAGCCACTTTTATGCACTTGATATTTTGCGTCGGGCTTTTACAGGTGCATCGACGGACTGTCTGGACTTTCACGGAATCAAACATTCCAAGGAAAGACGCCACATGCGTACATGCGATAGGAGCCACCAAAATGTGCAACTTGCATGAGCTGCTGCGCTGCGCGTCGACCAAGCTAGTTCAACCACGCACCAGCTAGATTCCCAGGGGACAGTGGCTCGCAAGAAAATAAATTGTTAGTTTTTTGAGGACCAAAAGGTTGTGACAAAGGGTGCACATCCATTCATCGCGGGCATTGGTTGCCGCTGACTTGAAGCAGTTCCTTGGACGGCGGGCAGTGCCAGCTTGCCGAAATAAATGTCACTGTCAGTCAATACCTTGCGGCAGCTAGTAAGAAGAGTGTACTCGCATTTGTCAAGGGCTAGGGTGAGCAGAAGAGCAAGTGGAAGCATGCCGTGTCTGGACCACTTGAAAAAGTAGCAGGGCAGAACCCACCGTATCACATCAATAGCAGATTATAACGTTGTTGCCAGGCAGAAAACGAATGCACTGACCAAGATCCATTGGCAAAAAGTGTCGTCAACTGCATTAAGTAAATGTGTGCCAAACATATGGAGATACGCGTCTTGCAGTCTGCAACTGGATTGCCGATGCAGATGCGCAAAGAATGATGCATGGAGGCAAGTTTAGGCATCAGGAAAGCCCCAAAGTGATTCGACAAGTGGAAGGTTCAAAAAATGGGTATCCTGCGAGCCAGGAGTGAATAATCCTCCGAACACACCCTGCAATGGAAAACCGCTTGGAAAAAACACTACATGTATTTTGCCCTGATGCCCCGGCGCACTTCCTAGCCATGCATGGAGTAGAATAAGCCCACATTAACGCAATTTTTATTTGGAATCAATCGATTGTTTCGACGGTTGTGGGCACGTCAGTTGCATGTGCGGGCAGCCGTCGTGCCAACGCACTTTCTAAATTCCAGTAGGATAAAGCAGAGGCAAAACAAATGGCCCCTTAAAGAATTCTCAACAAAGAATAATATGCACTTGCATTTACGCTTCGGACATTGCGTTTTTCGAACGCACGAACTGAAATCGCACAGTTAGCCATACCGCAATGAGGAATCGCACAATCAGCGGTCAATAGGCAGTCACTCGCGCGAGCTGTTGCATTGCGTACCTAGCATGACCATTCGCTAGCGTACTGCCTTATTTTGCAAATCACTGCCGATTGTAGTAATGCGAATCGGCTCAGTAATCGGGAATCAAAAATTCCCGCAAATGATATACACGCAGTTGTTCGTCGGTCGTGGTGCGATAACGCACTTCCTCTAGCTTCAACAGATATCACTATGCGAAAAGCAAAGCACTTTTAAGTGGAATCACCAAGATATGGCAGTCACCAAGTTCAAAGTCTCAACAGTTTTGGGGTGTCAGTTTGGACAGTGGGAGAACTTGTGCGGGCAGTTGGAAATATTGACTCAACTGGAAACGGAATGACGTATCAGCTAGTGGATGCGACTGCCGCATTGACGGGGCATGAGCGCACGCATGTACCGACTTTTTACAAATAGGCATGCATACTAAGTACAAAATGTTTAGATTTACGGGGTTCTGTGCTCCTTCGTCGCATATCCAGAAGGTGCTCGAAACCAAGCCATGCATGCCAGGACCGCATGAACCCCCAAAAAAACCTTGCTGCGACATACTTGCTGAACAAATCGAGTGCATACCTGCGGTCTCAATATGACAACGTACTTGCAAAGCACCCACATTATGCCAAATTGCATATACAAGGCCTCTATCGTGTGGGATCACTTTGTTCTGTGAAGAGCTCTGAAAGATCAGTTACAAGTGCAAGCCGCCCGCGGATCAACGCACACTCTAAATTTTTGCAGAGTAAAACCTTGCAAAAGCAAGAGCACCTTATGATTGGAAACTCCCAAACAAGCCATTTTTATGCACTTGATAATTTGCGTCGGGCTCCTATAGGTGCATCGACGGACTCTCTGGACTTTCATAGATTCAACGGATTCAAACATTCCAAGGAAAGTATATGCGGCAGGAACCACCAAAATGCGCAACTTGCATGAGCTGCTGCGCTGCGCGTCAACCATGCTAGTTCACCCACGCACCAGCTAGATTCCCAGGGAACAGAGACTCACAAGAAAATAAACTGCTGGCTGGACCACTTGAAAAAATTAGCAGGGCAGAATCCACCATATCACAACAGTAGCAAAACAAAAGAACAGCATTGTTACCAGTCAGAAAGCGAATGCGCTGACGAAGATCCATTGGGAAAAGGCATCGTCAACTGCATTAAGTAAAATTTTGCCAAACATATGGAGATACACATCATGCAATCACGCCACAGCTTTTCACTAAGCAGCATGAAAAGAACCGCCGGTTACTTTGCGGCGTACATTCAACACAAAACCACAGGACACGTAAATTTTACTTTTGGATGTTAGGATCTTGTGAATCTCCCGTGACATTACTGCTTCAAACTGATTTAACAAATCAACCGCATGTCTGCGATTCTGGTGCGCCAACTTACTTCCTAAAGACAAACCAAATCTAACAGGAACACTAGACAGCACTATTCGAAAAGAATTACTTGTGACGGCTGTGAATAAAGCAATTGCATTTATTGGTAGCCAGCGGGCTAACACATTGTACGGACGTCTGCATAGAAAAACCTCCCGTCAATAGGAACTTTCGGGGGAGATAAGCTAGAAACACTGTCTCAAAACAGTTGATACGAACACGTTTCTGCACACTCGGCGTCTGCACCTTTCGGAGGTGAAAGCGCTGCCACTTAAAGTCACCAAGATGCAGTTGGCCAGTGAAGACAGAGCAATCAGGATTTTGAGGGAATGGGGTGAGCACGAGGCCAGGGGCACGAAGAAGGTGGCCGGGACGGCTGTTGATACGTACTTAGTAGGCGCCAAAAGAACTCATAAACAAAACAGCAATGCTGGGTTGCACAAAAGCATAAATACGCACAGACGGAAACCATGTGAATGCTGGGAGCTGAGCATTACTGGCCGGAATCAACGAACGTTTGTCCACCAAATGGCTACATCTAGCCCACAGATGTCGCGTGCTGTGTCTCTCCAGCAATTATAAAACTGACACGTAGAGCAAGTAAAACAGGTAAACGCATCGGATACGAAAAGCCATCATCCGGCTGTCTGCAAATAAGGTCAGCGTCTACTTAGCATTCGTCTGGGCAGGCATTAAACTATGTGCGAAATGGAAGCTCGGATCGCGTGCAGATAATTGGAGCTATGCGCGATTAGCTCGCTAAATTCTCGGACCGCATGTTCTACGTGAAACATTCAACTGCAGGAAATCGCGTGGACCAAGCACGACTCTAATATGCCGAGCCAAAGAATACAAGCTTGCACAGATTGTTAACCTCCACAAATACTTGGCATCATCAAGTGCTAGCTTTATTGAAACAAGAGTTAGGAAAAACAGTTGATGGTGTGGGCGATTAGCGCGCTAACATTCGCTAAAACAAATACCAGTAGAAGCATGCTCAGTGAATGAAAGAATATGTAAATCAGCAAAGCCTTTGCTGTCCCTTTGTCTGCTTGCGCAGACAAAGGGACAGCGAAGATCTTGCGCGAAACGCAAGCTTGGAACTTCAGATCGCATTGTCTAGATGTCGAGCGAAGCAATACCCTGCACAACGTGTTACCCTCCCAGCGTACAGGGCATCGCCGTTTGCTCGGTTGCTTCTGTTGTTTCGCCAGTTATATGGAGACAATTGTTGCTGCGGGGGATTAGTACGCTAACGCACTCGCTAAAATTTCATATAATGGAACACTGCACAATGCGCGAAAGAAAATGTCAATGAGCTAAGCCGTCGCTATGTCTTTGTCTGGGCAAGCATCAAAGTGTGCGCGAAAATCAAGCGCGCAGCTTCGCAGCGCATGTTTTACCTGAAACGCTCAACTGCACCTAATCGCGTGCACCGACCAACTACGCCTCTACACGTCTAATAGGAAAAACGAAACTATGTGCCTGGACAACATGTTAAGTCCCCACGATTTATGGCATCACCACGTGCTAGAGCTTAGTTGTATCAAGAGCTATGGGGAGACAGTTGCTGCTGTGGGCGCTTAGCGGGCGAACGCACTAGCTTATAATTTTAGACAGTGGAACGCTGCACAGTGAGTAGAAGATTATGTGAATGAGTTAAGCCGTCGCTGCCCCTTTGTCTGCGCAAGCATCAAAATGTTCGCGAAACGCAAGCTTGGAACTGCGGATTGCATGCTCTAGCTAGAACACCTAGCTGTAGCAAACTGCGTGCTTTGTGCAGCTACACATATGCGCTTCTGATATGTCGAACGAAGCAATGCCCTGCACAACATGTTACTCTCCCAAAGTATAGGGCATCGCCGTTCGCTACAATTTAGTTGTATCGTCAGTTATATGAAGACGATTGTTGCTATAGGCGATTGGTGAACTAACGCACTCGCTAAAATTTAAAACAGTTGAACACTGCACAGTGAGTAGAAATATATGTAATAGAGCTAGTCCGTCTCTCTCCCATTCTCTGTGCATGAATGTAAGTGTGCGCGAAATGCAAGCTCGCAACTGCGCAGCGCGTGTTTTACCTGAAACGG
>NW_013651795.1:0-2074 GCF_000499385.1 Eimeria necatrix | reverse complement strand
CATGTTAAGTCCCCACGATTTATGGCATCACCACGTGCTAGAGCTTAGTTGTATCAAGAGCTATGGGGAGACAGTTGCTGCTGTGGGCGCTTAGCGGGCGAACGCACTAGCTTATAATTTTAGACAGTGGAACGCTGCACAGTGAGTAGAAGATTATGTGAATGAGTTAAGCCGTCGCTGCCCCTTTGTCTGCGCAAGCATCAAAATGTTCGCGAAACGCAAGCTTGGAACTGCGGATTGCATGCTCTAGCTAGAACACCTAGCTGTAGCAAACTGCGTGCTTTGTGCAGCTACACATATGCGCTTCTGATATGTCGAACGAAGCAATGCCCTGCACAACATGTTACTCTCCCAAAGTATAGGGCATCGCCGTTCGCTACAATTTAGTTGTATCGTCAGTTATATGAAGACGATTGTTGCTATAGGCGATTGGTGAACTAACGCACTCGCTAAAATTTAAAACAGTTGAACACTGCACAGTGAGTAGAAATATATGTAATAGAGCTAGTCCGTCTCTCTCCCATTCTCTGTGCATGAATGTAAGTGTGCGCGAAATGCAAGCTCGCAACTGCGCAGCGCGTGTTTTACCTGAAACGCTAAACTGCAGCTAATCGGGTGCACCGACCAACTACGTCTCTGCAAGTCTACTACGTACAACGAAACAGTACGCCTGCACAATATGTTAACCCCTCAGGATATATGGCATCACCACGTGCTAGAGCTTACTTGTATCAAAAGCTGTGAAAGGACAGTTGTTGGTGTGGGCGACTAGCGGGCCAACGCACTTGCTAAAATTGCAAACAGTGGAACGCTGCACAGTGAGTGGAAGAATATATGGAAGAACTAAGCCGTCGCTGTCCCTTTGTCTGCGCAAGCATCAAAATGTTCGCGAAACGCAAGCTTGGAACTTCGAAGCGCATTGTCTAGCTAGAACATCTAGCTGTAACAAATTGCGTGCACCGAGCAACTACATATATGCGATTCCGGTATGTTCAACGAAGCAGTGCCCTGCACAACATGTTACCCTCCCAGTGTATAGGGCATCGCCGTTTGCTCGGTTGCTTCAGTTGTATCGTCAGTTATATGGAGACAATTGTTGTTCCGCGGATTAGCAGGCTAACGCACTCGCTAAAATTTAAAACAGTGAACACTGCACAGTGCGCGAAAAAAAATGTTAATGAGCTAAGCCGTCGCTATGTCTTTGTCTGGGCAAGCATCAAGGTGTGCGCGAAAATCAAGCGCGCAGCTTCGCAGCGCGTGTTTTACCTGAAACGGTCAACTGCAACTAATCGCGTGCACCGACCAACTACGCCTCTACACGTCTAATAGGAAAAACGAAACTATGTGCCTGGACAACATGTTAAGTCCCCACGATTTATGGCATCACCACGTGCTAGAGCTTAGTTGTATCAAGAGCTATGGGGAGACAGTTGCTGCTGTGGGCGATTAGCGGGCAAACGCACTAGCTTATAATTTTAGGCAGTGGAACGCTGCACAGTGAGTAGAAGATTATGTGTATCAGCTAAGCCGTCGCTGCCCCTTTGTCTGTGCAAGCATCAAAATGTTCGCGAAACGCAAGCTTGGAACTGCGGATTGCATGCTCTAGCTAGAACACCTAGCTGTAGCAAACTGCGTGCTTTGTGCAGCTACACATATGCGCTTCTGATATGTCGAACGAAGCAATGCCCTGCACAACATGCTACTCTCCCAAAGTGTAGGGCATCGCCGTTCGGCATCGCCGTTCGCTACAATTTAGTTGTATCGTCAGTTATATGGAGACGATTGTTGCTATAGGCGATTGGTGAACTAACGCACTTCCTAAATTTGCAAACAGGGGAACACTGCACAGTGAGTAGAAATATATGTAATAGAGCTAGTCCGTCTCTCTCCCATTCTCTGTGCATGGATGTAAATGTGCGCGAAATGCAAGCTCGCAACTGCGCAGCGCGCGATTCACCTGAAACGCTAAACTGCAGTTAATCAGGTGCACCGACCAACTACGTCTCTGCAAGTCTACTACGTACAGCGAAATAGTACGCCTGCACAATATGTTAAGCCCTCAGCTGTATACCGT
>NW_013651794.1:1793-12719 GCF_000499385.1 Eimeria necatrix | reverse complement strand
CAGCAGCAGCAGCAGCAGCAGCAGCAGCAGCAGCAGCAGCAGCAGCAGCAGCAGCAGCTGGCCTCTGCGTCGTCGATGAAAGCATCGTCTTTGTCATAAAAGTCTCCTTTGTCTCCGCCGCCGCTGCGCAAAATGTCGCGCGGCCTCGCGAGCAGCCGCTGGGCCTCCAGCCGCCGCTCGAGGTCGTGCAGCAGCAGCTCCAGCCGGCTCGGCCGCCACTGCAGCAGCAGCAGCAGCAGCAGCAGCAGCAGCAGCAGCGGCGGCAGCAGCGGCGGCAGCGGGGCACAGGCGAGTCCAGTCGGCGCCGGGGCCACGGCAGCAGCAGCAGCAACGGAGCTGAGGAGGACGCGGCAGCAAAGGCAGAAGCAGCAGCAGCAGCAGCAGGGCCAGCAGCAGCAGCAGCAACAGGGACAGCAGCAGCAGCAGCAGCAGCGGCAGCACCAGCTGCAGCACAGCAGCGGTAGCGGCAGCGGCAGCAGGCCTAAAACCTAAAAAGGGAGATGCGAGAAAATCGCCGCCCGGGACAGACTTGCGCCCCCATAAACCCTAAACCCTAAACCCTAAACCCTAAACCCTAAACCCTAAACCCTAAACCCTCGGACCAGGCCTCCTGCTGCCAACTTGTCTCCCTCCAAAGGAGTCTCCACGCCTCTTGCTGCTGCAGTGTCTCCTTCTAGCGGCGGCCGCTGCTGCTTCTGGCTGCTGCCTGCTTCGGCGCTGCACCTCTCTGCGACTCACAAACCCTAAACCCTAAACCCTAAACCCTAAACCCTAAACCCTAAACCGTAAACCCTAAACCCTAGGAGGCGCGGGTTTAGGTGGGCGCTCTGAATGCAGCGGCTGAGGCGAGCGGCAGCCGAGTAGACAGGGTTTACCTTCCAGGGTTTAGGGTTTAGGGTTTAGGGTTTAGGGTTTAGGGTTTGCTACCTGCTGCTGCTTCTTCCTGCAGCAGCTCCAGCTGCCGCTCCTGCTGCTTCGTTAAGGGCCTAGAGCCATCAAGAAACTCTTGCTGCAGCAGCAGCGCAGGGTGTCTCTTTTCCCTGATATTTGCTGCTCCATAGACTGCAGCAGCAGCAGCAGCAAAGTCCACCAGCAGCGGAAGCCTGCAGCAGCAGCAGCAGCAGCAGCAGCAGCAGCATGCACGAAACAGTGCTGAAGAAGATGCTGCTAATGCTCCACAGACAGCGCTGTTGCTTGTGCTGCTGTCGTTGTTGCTGCTGCTGCTCTCTCTGCTGCTGCTGCTGCTGCTGCTGCTTCTGCTGCTGCTGCTGCTGCTGCACGCTCGGCGCCTGGCTTGGAGGCAGCAGCAACGGCTTCGTTCTTTTCAGCAGCAGCAGCAGCAGCGGCTGCTGCTGCTGCAAGGCGGCTGCTGCCTCGCTGGGGACGCCGTTCTTGCTGCTGCTTCTGTCTCGGCTTTTGCTGCGATGCAGGGACCTGCTGCTGCTGCTGCTGCTGTTGCTGCTGCTGCTGCTGCTGCTGGTCCTGCCGCTGTGACTCTCCCTCTGCTTCCTCACTTGCCTCTTCGTGGTCTCGTTGTTGCTGTTGCTGCTGCTGCTGCTGTTGCTGTTGCTGTTGCTGTTGCTGTTCCTGTTCCTGTTGCTGTTCCTGTTGCTGTTCCTGTGGCTGCTGCAGCACTTGGCGCTGCTGCTGCTGTTCCGGCTGCTGCTGCTGTAGCTCTTGCTGCTGCTGCTGCTGCTCTTGTTGTAGCTCTTGCTTCTGCTGCTGCTGCTGCTGCTGTTGTAGCTCTTGCTTCTGCTGCTGCTGCTGTTTCTGCTGCTGCTGCTGCTGCATTTGCTGCTGCTGCTGCATCTGCTGCAGCTGCACTTGCTGCTGCTGCTGCATCTGCTGCAGCTGCACTTGCTGCTGCTGCAGCAGCTGCTGCTGATGCAGCTGCTGTTGCTGCTGACATTGCTGCTGCTGGAGCTGCTTCAGCGTCTGCTGGTGCTGCTGCTGCTGGAGTTGTTGCAGCGCCTGCTGGTCCTGGTGCTGCAGTTGGTCCTGCTGCGGCTGCTGCTGCTGCAGTGGCTGCTGCTGCTGCAGTGGCTGCTGCTGTTGGGTTGGAGGCTGCAGCTGCTGCAGCTGCTGCTGCTGCTGCTGCAGGATACTCCGTAATCTATCAATGTGAGGGAGGAGGGAGTCGCTACTGTTGTTGTTGTTGTTGCTGCTGCTGCTGCTGCTGCTGCTGCTGTTGAAGGTGATGCTGCGCTGCAGCGGGGGGACTCCTGTGTCTTCCTCAGATTCGTCGCTGATGAGCTGGAGGCATTCAGTTGTGGCCAAATTTGGAGCAGCAGCAGCAGCAGCAGCTGCTGCTGCTGCTGCTGCTGCAGCAGAAGCTGCTGCTGCTGGATTTGCCGGCGTAAGAAAGAGGGGGCTCATTTGGGGGACCCCGTCTGCTGCACCTATCCTTGGCAAAGACATGAGGGGCTGAGCCGCTTCTTGCTGCTGCTGCTGCTGCTGCTGCTGCTGCTGCTGCTGCTGCTGCTGTCGCTGCTGCTGCTGCTGCTGCTGCTGCTGCGCGTGGTCCTGCGAGCTGCGCGTTGACTCTTCGCTCTCTGACTCGGTGGCGTCCAGCACCACTTCAACGTCAGCTCTTGTTGCTGCTGCTGCTGGTCGCTGTTGCTGCAGCACGAGCTGTTGCTGCTGCTGCTGCTGCTGCTGTTGCTGCTGCTGCAGCAGCTGCTGCTGCTGCTGCGCCCGCAGCTGCTGCAGGTGAAGCAGCAGCAGCAGTTTCTGATGGTCCTCCGCCATAGCTCCTGTTGTTCCCCCTCAGCTGCGGCGGTTGCTGCTGCCGGGGGCCCAGCAGCAGCAGCAGCAGCAGCAGCAGCAGCAGGAGCTCCTGCTGCTGCTGCCGCGTCTCGTTGCTGCTGCTGCTGCTGACAGTGACTGTCTGCTGCTTTGTCCGCAGCTGCTCTGTTCCTTTTTCCCGAGACCAGCTTGAAACCCTAAACCCTAAACCCTAAACCCCAGATCCCAAACCCTAAACCCTAAACCCCAAACCCTAAACCCTCCGGCTCAAGAACAGAGCTCGACTGGCCCAGCTGCAGGCCCTAGAGACTCTTAAGCTCAGCAGCAGCTTTAAATAAAGAGAAGCAAAGAGGGTACTGGGGGCCCCCCGGGGCTGCTTGGGGGCCCCCCAGCAGCAGCAGCAGCAGAGGGCCCCCTTGGTTGTTCTTGGGATTACCCCTGGACCAAAAGTACCATTTAAACCCTTTTTTTGCATTTTAGACAATTTAATTACCTCTGCAGCCCCAGAGAAACCCTGGGGGCCCCTCCGCAGCAGCAGGGGGCCCCCCGCAGTCAGGGGGCCCCCAGGCGAAGCCCACCCGCCAGGGGCCCCTGAGGGCCGCGGGGGCCCCCCGAGAGCCCAGCAAAGGCCTGGGGCCCTCTAGAGGGTACTAAGAGGGTACTAAGAGGGTACTGACCCGCCGGGGGCCCCCAGAGGCAGCACGGGGGGCCCCTCTACGCCCGAGGTGACCTCCCGGGGGAGGGGCCCCTGTCCACAGCGAGGGGCCCCCCCTAGCCCACACTGGGGCTTCCCAGGGCCCCACAGAAGACACTCACCTGCTGCTGCTGCTGCTGCTGCTGCTGCTGCTAGTGCTGCTGCTGCCGCTAGTGCCGCTAGTGCTGCTGCTAGTGCTGCTCTTGGTGCTGCTAGCTGCTAGTGCTACTGCTGCTGCTAGTGCTGCTTCTGGTGCTAGTGCTGCCGCTAGTGCTGCTGCTGCTGCTAGTGCTGCTGCTGCTAGCGCTGCTTCTAGTGCTGCTGCTGCTGCTAGTGCTGCTGCTGCTGCTAGTGCTGCTGCTGCTAGTGCTGAGCTAGCGTGAAGACACCCTGCCAAGCCTAGACCTTAATGGGGCCCCCAGATACCCAGGGGCCCCCCTTTGAGAGTCAAGGGGCCCCCGAGGGGCCCCCTGGGGCCCCTAGAGGAGAGGGGGGCCCCCCAGGGGCCCCCACGGAGGACTCTGTTGAGCTGCTTACTTTGAGTTTAAATAAAATTAATGTTGCTAAGGAGACAGGAGACAATAAAGAGGCAGCAGCGGGGCCCCACAGCTTGTGTGCAGCAGCAAGAGAAGCAGCAGCAGCAGCAGACGAGGCCGCTGCTGCTATTGCAGCGCTGCGGGAGTGGCGGCAGCAGCAGCAGGAGCTGCTGCAGCAGCAACTGCAGCAGCAGCAGCAGCAGGAAGCTGTTTGCAGCAGCATAGATGACTGCTCGGCCGACGATTTGCTGCAGCAGATTGAATGCCTCTCACAGTCCGTCTTGGGGGCCCCTCAAGACCCTCTAGGGGGCCCCCCGGGGGCCCCCCAGGAGCCCCTTGAGGGCCCCCCTGGGGGCCCCCCGGGGGGCCCCCCGGGGGGCCCCCCTGGGGGCCCCCCTCTTGTGTGCAGCCTCGTTGACTCTGTTGCTGCTGTGCAGCAAAAGACCGAATCTTTGCTGCAGCTCATCTCAGTAAGTGGCTTTTCGCAAGCTAAGAAAATGTGCTGATGCACAGCAACAACTGCTGCAGCAGCAGCAGCAGCAGCTGCTGCAGCAGCAGCAGCAGCAGCAACAGCTGATGCGGCATTACCTGGTGCTTTGCAGCAGCAGTTGCCATAAATGTGGCGGCAGCAGCAGCAGCAGCAGCAGCGGTGGCGCTTTCTATTCGGTTGCTGCTCAGGAGACAAGGAGCAGCACGGCAACTGCAGCAGCAGCAGCAGCAGCAAACGAGGTGTACGTACACCTCACGCAGCAGCAAGACAGTCTTGCTGCTGCTCCCGAAGCTCCGCAGCTGCTGCTGCAATGGAAGGATAGAAGCAGGGATGTTAGGATGTACGAGGAGCAGCAACGGGAACAAAGAGACGATGGCGTTGCTCTGCCTCGCGCTGCCGATATTTGCTGCTGCTGCTGCTGTTGCTGTTGCTGCTGCTGCTGCTGCTCCTTCAGAGCATTTCGTGTTGTGCTGTGGGCGACATACTTGCTGCTACAAGCTTGCTGCTGCTGCTGCTGCTGCTGCTGCTGCTGCTGCTTCAGAGGAAGGCGCTTCTCCTGCCTCGGATGGTCTGGAAGCATGCGCACGTGCTGCTGCTGCTGCTGAGGACACGGGACCTCTGAGCCTGCTGCTGCAGCAAATGGCAAGTCTCCCCTGATCCCTAGTGCAGCAGCAGCAGCAGCGGCAGCAGCAGCAGCAGCAGCAGCAACAGCGTCCGCAAATCTCGCAGCTAAATTAGGGCAGAAACTGCGGACCGTGCATGGCGAGACGGAGCTTGCTGCTGCTGCTGCTGCTGCTGTTGCTGCTGCTGCTGCTGCTGCTGCTGCTGCTGCTGCGTTGCAGTTGGCTCCCGAGGCCCCTTTGCCTTCTTTAGAATTGGCGTCTCCAGTGGCAGCAGCAGAGCAAGCAGCAGCAGCTGCGGTAGAGGCAGCAGCAGCATCAGCAGCAACAGCGGCCGGCGGTGACTGGTCCCTCTCAAGCAGCAGCAGCAGCAGCAGCAGCAGCAGCAGCAGCAGCAGCAGCAGCAGCAGCAGCCCTGCGCTGCAGTGTGGGCTGCAGCTTCTGGCAGATATATCCGAACTTCACAAAGAAGCAGAAGAAGCTCTACAGCTCTGCCACCAGGGGCCCCCCTGGCTAGGGGGGCCCCCACCTGGGGGCCCCCAAACAGAAATACCCCCTTGGGGGGTACCCAGGGGCCCCCCAGACCCTGGGGCCCCAGGGGCCCCCGGGGCTTCAGAACCCTCAGGGGCCCCCGGGGCCCCCGGGGCCCCTGGGGCCCCCCAGACCCCCGGGGCCCCCGGGGCCCCTGGGGCCCCCGGGGCCCCTGGGGCCCCCGGGGCCCCCGGGGGCCCCCCAGGGGCTTCACTGGCAGAGACAGAAGCAATAGTGGAAGAGGCGGCGTAGGCTTAAGAATTCGGTCATATTTGCTGCTCATCTGCAGCAGCAGCAGCAGCAGCAGCAGCAGTGGCAGCAGCAGCAGCAGCAGGAACAGCAGCAGTGGCAGCAGTTGTACTTGTGTCTTCATTTATCTGTCTCTGCTACCCTGCTTGTACTGCTCCCGATTCTTACTCGTTCCACCGTAAACCCTAAACCCTAAACCCTAAACCCTAAACCCTAAACCCTAACTCAAACCCCCGAATTTCAAAATGAGGTTCTTTTCGAAGCCTTCGCGCTGCTGCTGCAGCAGCAGCACTGCGTGCGCGCGCCCCAGCCCCAAACCCCAAACCCCAAACCCCAAACCCTAAACCCTAAACCCTAAACCCTAAACCCTAGGCCACCAGCCGCAGCGGCCGGTGGTGCCAGTAAACAGTTTGCTGCTCCCTGCAAAAGATGCCAGCAGCAATATTATAAACCCCAGGAGCGCATGCAAGAAGGGACAGTTGGTGGCACAGCACAGCGCCCCTACTTTGCATGCGCAAGACCCAGTTGGGGGCCCCCGGGGGGCCCCCCCGGGGCCCTCGGGGGCCCCCCGGGGGGCCCCCCGGCTCGCTGCGCGCTTGGGGGGCCCCCGGGGGCCCCCCGGGGGCCCCCCCAGCGGCGCCTTGGCCGCTGGGGGGACCCTCCGCGGCCCCCCGCTGCTGCTGCTGCTGCTGCTGCTGCTGCTGCTGCTGCGAGGCCATGAACTGCTGCTTCACCTGCAGCGAAGGCAGCAGGGGGCCCCCCATCTCGTGAGTGAGGGCCCCCGACCAGAGGAGGCCCTCAGTGGGGGCCTCCGAGCCGTAAGAAAAGGGTACTATTAAGACGCAGCAGCTCTCTAGGGGGGCCCCCGTCAGGTTCTCAGCAAAAACCTGCAAAGTTGTCACCTCCGCCAGGCCCACCTGCAGCAGCAGCAGCAGCAGCAGCAGCAGCAGCAGCAGCAGCAGCGGCAGCGATGGGCACAGCAGCAACGGCAGCGGGAGCAGCACGGACAGTGCACGGGCAGCGACGAGAGCTGCACAGAGGCAGCAGCAGCAGCAGCGACACCAGCAGCAGCAACAGTAGCAGCAGCAACAGCAGCAGCAGCAGCAGCAGCAGCAGGTTTAGACCCACTGCAAAACAGTCCTTCCTTCGACTCATGATGGGGGGCCCCCCAAGAGAGGGGGCCCCCACAGGGGCCCCCGGGTGCGCAAGGTGTATGGGGCCTCCTGGGCCTTGTGCTGCTAGCGGCGCTGCTGCTGCTGCTGCTGCTGCTGCTGCTGCTGCACTGCGCACAAGGCGCAGGTGCAGCAGCACCTGCGCAGAAGTGCAGCAGCAGCGCTGCTTCGACCAAATGGATTCAAAGTACATTTAAAATAAATAATAAATATAAATTCAAATTTAAATTCAGATTTAAATTCAATAAAATCAAATAGATCCAAAAGTCTGTAATTAAAACAGCGCCTACTTGTCCATACGCAGTGAGGCGAACCGAGCATGCAGCAGCAGCAGCAGCCTCACCCCTTTGCTTGCCTGTAGGACTTCCTCCCGCAGCAGCCTGCAGCTTATTAGTCTCTTCCCAATGGGGGCCCCCTGAGTCCTCTGGGGGCCCCCCGGGGGCCCCCGGGGGGCCCCCTGCTGCTGGGGGCGTTTTCCCCAGGGGGCCCCCCGGGGGGCCCCCCTGGGGGGCCCCCTGGGGGGCCCCCGGGGGCCCCCTGCGCCGCCTGGCAGCTTTTGCTGCACTCTGCAGCAAAGATAAAAGAGAAAGGGAGCCACTTTGGGCTGGGGCGGAGACCCAGGAAAGGCGAATATGTTTATCAATTTGATTTAAAAGTGTCTCCTTTTGAGTGGCAAGTGTCTCCTTTGCTGCCTCCCTGGGGTCCCCTGCTGCTGCTGCTGCTGCTGCTGCTGCTGCTGCTGCTGCTGTGGGGTCGAGCGGCAGTCGAGGCACGAAGAGGGCCCAGCTGCAGCGCACAGACGCGTCATTGGCTTATTAATGGAGTTTTTTGATTAATTGTTTTATTTAAATGTTTATTTTAAATATTTATTCAAATTAATTACTTATTATCTCCATTTAAATGCATAAAGGAACTACTTTTCAAATGCATGCATGCACAGAAAGAACTGCGTTTCTGGAGTGTACAGACAGCTCGCTGCATGCGCTTGGAGTGTACAGACAGCTCGCCCCACATAAATGCCAAATTAAACAATTCAACCATAATCATTTAAATTAAAAACACACTTTTGCACACTTCTGCTTTTCCCCAGCCCCGCAGCAGCAAAAAGAAGCAGCCAACCCCCCAAACCCTAAACCCTAAACCCTAAACCCTAAACCCTAAACCCTAAACCCTCTCCCACCGCGAATGCGACTCCTGGGGCCCCACACAAAGCCGCTGCGCTGCCCCTCCCCCGCAGCGGGCCCAGCACTCAAAACTAACTGGAGCATTATTTCCCAAGTCCAGACAAAGCATGCATTTCTTGTTATCAAATGCATGCTTTAGGGGCCCCCAGGGGCCCCTTCCGGGGCCCCCCGGGGCCCCCGGGGCCCCCGGGGCCCCGGGGGCCCCGGGGGCCCCGGGGCCTCCAGGCGCCCCAGGCGCAGACCCCCCGAGGGGGCCCCCAAGGGGGCCCCCAGGGGGCCCCACCCCGCTGTCGATGGAACCCCTCAAGGACCCTCGCGAGGAGGGGGGCCCCCAGGGGGCCCCCCACTCCTGCGAGGTCTTGTACGCATTTGCTGCTGCGGGAGCAGCAAAAGGGGGCCCCCCCGGGGAAACTCCCTGGGGGCCCCCGGAGGCCCCTGCGGGGGGGCCCCCCGGGGGGCCCCCTAGGGGGCCCCCCGGGGGCGGGTGTTCTTCACTGTCGGAGTCCGGGGGGCCCCCCAGGGAGGGCCCCTCGTCGTCTGGGGGGCCCCCCAGGGGCCAGGGGGGCCCCCAGGGGGCCCCCAGAAAGCCGAACTCAGCAGCTAAGGAGGGGGAACAAGCCCCAGAAGCTAGGAGGCCCCTGAGGGCCCCCAAAGGGTCAAACTGAGACAAAGAAAACAAAGAAAGGCCCCGGGGCCTCAAGAAAAGGGCCCTTTGGACCTGCAGCGAAAGGGGCAGGTAACAAACCCTGCAGTGCGGCGAAGAGCTCGAGACTGCGTAAGTGACTCTGCAAAAAAAAGAAAAAAAAACAACTTTTGCACACTTCCAGCAGCAGCAGCAGCAGCAGCAGCGGGAGCAGCAGCAGCAGCAGCAGCGGAGCAGCAGCAGAAGCAGAAGCAGCGCTGGAGCAGCAGCAGAAGCAGCAGCAGCAGCAGCAGAGCAGCAGCAGCAGCAGAGCAGCAGCAGCAGCTAGAAGGGAGCTGCGGGGGGGCAAAGAGCTGCTGCACGGCGAAAACAGCAAAAAGCAAAAAGACAAAAAGTCTCAATTTAAATAAAAACAAATAAAATAAAAAGAAATATAAATAAAATAAAATAAATAAAATAAATAAAATAAATAAAATAAATAAAATAAATAAAATAAATAAAATAAATAAAAGATTTAATAAACCACCCACTCAATTACGCAAGAAGGGTACTTCGCACTGGCTATACACCTCAATGGTACCCTAATTTTCTGCCCAGGCAAAATTAGGGGCCTCTCCTGGGGGGCCCCCCGGGGGGGGCCCCCCGAGGGGGGCCCCCCGGGGGGCCCCCCCTGGGGGCCCCCCTGGGGGCCCCCAGGGGGCCCCCTGGCGACGGCCGCATGCCCAGCCTCTCTGTCGTCCGCTGCTGCGCCAGAGTCGAGCAAAAAGCTGCTGCTGCTGCTGCTGCTGCTGCTGCTGCTGCTGCTGCTGCTGCGGTCTCGGGGGCCCCCCAGGGGCCGCCCCCAGCCAGGAGGGTACAGAGCCCCAGAGCCTTGGGGGGCCCCCCAGGGGGGCCCCCCAAGGCCCTCGTGAGACAAAGAAAGAGAAGAAGAGCTCCAGCTGTCGTCCCCGCTAAAAGAGGCGCTGCTGAGCCCATGGGGGCCCCCCAGGGGGCCCCCCGGGGGGCCCCCCCAGGGGGCCCCCAGGGGGCCCCCAGGGGGCCCCTCTCCACTGTACCCTTCTGGACAGAACTCAACTGTGCCCGAGGGCCCGTAGAACGCAGGAGCATCTTGCTGCCACATGATCTGCACACAAACCCCCCCTTTTGGCTTGCTAGGGTTTAGGGTTTAGGGTTTAGGGTTTAGGGTTTAGGGTTTGGAGCATGCGGCAGCAGCCGAGGGAGAGGCACTCGAAAGAAAGAATTGGAGAAGCTGCGGAAATGAAAAAGGGAATTTAAAAAGAAATAAAAAGGAAATAAATAAAAAGAAAAAAAAAGAAATAAAAAAGAAAAAGAAGTAAAAAATAAATAAAAGGAAAAGGAAAAAAGAAATTAAAAGAAATTAAAAGAAATTAAAAGAAATTAAAAACGAAAAGATGGACCTTAAAATATTGCTCGAGTTCTTTTTGCTGCTTCAAACTCGAGTCTCCTTTTTGCTGCTGCAGCACTCCGTTTTGCTGCTGCAGCACTCCATTTTGCTGCTGCAGCAGTCCCTTTTGCTGCTGCAGCACTTTAAGAGACAAAAAGGAGACAGGCAGCCGCCCCACACTTTCCAGGTGTATGGACAGCTGCCGGTGCTGCCCCTCCCACAGCGGGGACTGCCGCGGATCTGCTGCTGCTGCTGCTGCTGCTGCTGCTGCTGCTGCACCGCCCAGGGGGTCCTGCAGAAGCAAATAAAAATAAAAGACTAATAAATGCATTAAAAGCTTTTAAATGAATAATTGGCCAAATGAATAAACAGACGCAACAAATAACAAAAGAAAATGAAAATAATAAATGAGGAGACACACAAGCAGCAGAAGCAGGCAGAAACTCGCCGAGCAGCAGCCAGCAGCAGCAGCAGCAGCAGCAGAAACAACAGCAGCAGCTGTGGGAATAACAGCAAGAGTTGCTGGAGCAGCAGCAGCAGCAACAGCAGCAGCAGTAGCGGAGGCATCATCATCAGCAAGAGCTGCTTCAGCAGCAGCAGCAGCAACAGCAGCAGCAGCAGCAGCAGCAGCAGCAGCAGCAGCAGCAGCAGCAGCAG